>NC_034183.2:20171582-20409082 GCF_002021735.2 Oncorhynchus kisutch | reverse complement strand
TTGTCTCATGACAAGTCCATTCATCTGAATGATATTAATGAGTGCTCTTGGTAATTAGTTCTGTATATAAATGAGATGAATATTTTACTGTGTGAATCTCATTTAGTTGGTCTGGAGTGTCAGTGCAGTATGAGTAGACAGTGAGAGGTATGCAGGTAGACCCTATTCCAAATTGAGCCCTAGACACTACCCTAAGTAACTTCATGTACGATTTGATACGATCATTTAAGCTTAATTAAAATTGTAATAGCAGCTGCACTTTGCAGTTTGACAGACTAGGTGGAATTAACACCATATTGCTTACTCCGATCCTCTCAGGTCCACACTAGGGGTCAACATGGGACTGGATAGACTGTCTTTATCTCACCACTATATCTGCCTGTCCAGGTACCAGCTGAATAAGATGGTGATGGACACAGAGGCTGGCCCCTACCGGAACCGAACGGTGCTCTTCCTGGGCTCCAGCCGTGGGACCATCCTCAAGTTCCTGATCGTCCCCAACTGGGACAACACTGTGTCCGGCAGCAATGTCTTCCTGGAGGAGCTGGAGGGCTTCAACCCTGACAAGTAAGGATTAACAGGTTACAGACAGTCTCCAATAGGTTTTTTTTGCGCGGTATTGTGATCGTCTTCTTAATAATCTCTAAGTGTTTCACTGTAACATATATGTGGGACTGCAGGGGGGATAGGAAGCAGTCTAAGCAGATGGGGTATTAGTTGGTTATTATCTTCCACTGAGCCCAATTAGAAATGTCTCCTAACCAGAGCTACAGCGGCAGCGCTGCTTATTGTGCCCCCTGATCTAGTTGCAGGTAGCCTAGTGGTTAGAGTGTTGGGCCAGTAACCAAAAGTTTGCTGGATCAAATCTCTAAGCTGACAAGGTAAAAATATGTTATCCTGAACCAGACAGTTAACCCACTGTTCCCTGCTAGGCAGTAATTGTAAATAAGAATTTGTTCTTAACTGACTTGCCTAGTTAAATAATTAATGTAAAATCTATTCTCAGCTTCAACTGAGGGGGAGATGGGGCTCATTTTACTATAACGGAGCAACACAAACTTAGCCGGCAGGTGAAAGGAGGTTCCAAGCGTAACTTCGCTACCCTTCAAAACAATCCATTAATTTAGGTGTCAGGGCAATGTTCCATTCCACAAACAACTTACATGGGGCGCAGAGGAGTCAGATCACAGGAACAATTAGTTCCGGCTGCAGCAGTAGCGGCGGTGGTGCCGGTGTATGAGTGTGTTTGGAGGTGATTTGCTGTGCAGTGACGGTTGCGTGACTGTGAGCCTGGTATAGGGGTGTATGACAGGGCTGGCAGGGAGCCAGCTAATCAGGAGACAGGTAATGGAGAAATCAGATCAGCATTCTCACAGCCTGCCCTTCCTTAACCCCAGACCATCTCTCCTAATGGGTCCAGGGTAGATAGACGGGCCACCGCTACCATCACGGGGCAACGGGAACACAAGACATCACAGAGAGAGATCCACAAAGCCCAAATTGGTTTGTGATTGGCTGCCATAATGAACCAGGAAATGACGGGGTGGAAATGGAGAGACTAATGGTCCACACTTTCATTATTCTCGCTACCTGTCTCCATTTGATTATTTCTTACTTTTACTTGTTGCTTGTTCTCTCTCTCTCTCTCTCTCTCTCTCTCTCTCTCTCTCTTTCTCTCTCTCCGTCTCTCTCTCTCGTCCCGTCAGCCAGTCTGGTTTGTCACATAGTGGATGTTTGTTGTGAGGTATGAGTCACAGCTTGGCCGTACCGTACTGTAATTTCTGTAGAATCTCAAACCTGTAGTGTGTGATAGATTCCCCCTAATGACTCCTCAGCTCTCAGACATGTTAATTACCATAAGCCCATGCATGAGTCCACATATGTATATAGATCGATACAAATCCAGCCTACAAAGGAAGGTGTGTTGAAGATATGGGAGTGCTAAGTGGCAATTAGAGCTAATGCAGGGTGTAGCTGGTGGCTTGTTTGATGTCCATCCAACCCTAGACCTCACCCATCAGCCATCAGCACCTTGCATACTAAAGATGACACTGTGACAACCAGGCATTTCAATGCTTCCGAATGCACGTTACTGCTTTTACTGCTATTGTTGTGCTTTTATTTATATACCGGTTTGAGTTATACTGGTTTGACTTATACTGGTTTGACTTATACTGGTTTGAGTTATACCGGTTTGAGTTATACTGGTTTGACTTATACTGGTTTGAGTTATACTGGTTTGAGTTATACCGGTTTGAGTTATACCGGTTTGAGTTATACTGGTTTGAGTTATACTGGTTTGAGTTATACTGGTTTGAGTTATACTGGTTTGAGTTATACCGGTTTGAGTTATACTGGTTTGAGTTATACTGGTTTGAGTTATACTGGTTTGACTTATACTGGTTTGAGTTATACCGGTTTGAGTTATACTGGTTTGACTTATACTGGTTTGAGTTATACTGGTTTGAGTTATACCGGTTTGAGTTATACCGGTTTGAGTTATACTGGTTTGAGTTATACTGGTTTGAGTTATACTGGTTTGAGTTATACTGGTTTGAGTTATACCGGTTTGAGTTATACTGGTTTGAGTTATACTGGTTTGAGTTATACTGGTTTGAGTTATACCGGTTTGAGTTATACTGGTTTGAGTTATACTGGTTTGAGTTATACTGGTTTGAGTTATACTGGTTTGAGTTATACCGGTTTGAGTTATACTGGTTTGACTTATACTGGTTTGAGTTATACTGGTTTGAGTTATACTGGTTTGACTTATACTGGTTTGAGTTATACCGGTTTGAGTTATACTGGTTTGACTTATACTGGTTTGAGTTATACTGGTTTGAGTTATACCGGTTTGAGTTATACCGGTTTGAGTTATACTGGTTTGACTTATACTGGTTTGACTTATACTGGTTTGAGTTATACTGGTTTGAGTTATACTGGTTTGAGTTATACCGGTTTGAGTTATACCGGTTTGAGTTATACTGGTTTGAGTTATACTGGTTTGAGTTATACTGGTTTGAGTTATACTGGTTTGAGTTATACCGGTTTGAGTTATACTGGTTTGAGTTATACTGGTTCGAGTTATACTGGTTCGAGTTATACTGGTTTGAGTTATACCGGTTTGAGTTATACTGGTTTGAGTTATACTGGTTTGAGTTATACTGGTTTGAGTTATACTGGCTTGAGTTATACTGGTTTGAGTTATACTGGTTTGAGTTATACTGGTTTGAGTTATACTGGTTTGAGTTATACCGGTTTGAGTTATACCGGTTTGACTTATACTGGTTTGAGTTATACTGGTTTGAGTTATACCGGTTTGAGTTATACTGGTTTGAGTTATACCGGTTTGAGTTATACTGGTTTGAGTTATACTGGTTTGAGTTATACCGGTTTGAGTTATACTGGTTTGAGTTATACTGGTTTGACTTATACTGGTTTGACTTATACTGGTTTGAGTTATACTGGTTTGAGTTATACTGGTTTGAGTTATACCGGTTTGAGTTATACCGGTTTGAGTTATACCGGTTTGACTTATACCGGTTTGAGTTATACTGGTTTGAGTTATACCGGTTTGACTTATACTGGTTTGAGTTATACTGGTTTGAGTTATACTGGTTTGAGTTATACCGGTTTGAGTTATACTGGTTTGAGTTATACTGGTTTGAGTTATACTGGTTTGAGTTATACTGGTTTGAGTTATACTGGTTTGAGTTATACTGGTTTGAGTTATACTGGTTTGAGTTAAACTGTTTTGAGTTATACTGGTTTGAGTTATACTGGTTTGAGTTATACTGGTTTTAGTTTAACTGTTTTGAGTTATACTGGTTTGAGTTATACTGGTTTGAGTTATACTGGTTTTAGTTGAACTGGTTTGAGTTATACTTCATGAAGCATTAGGTATGAAGAACTGAGCAGTGAGTGTTGTCTTGGTGTCACGTGTATTGAGATCAATATGAAATAGAGTAGGGTTCTGTGCAGTCAGTGTGTGATATGATGTTTGATATTGAGGTGCATTAATACGTTAACTCTGTGTGTGTCCAGGTGTGGGGAGGACACTCCGCAGGCGAGGCATCTGTTGTCCCTGACTCTGGACCGGGTGAGCCGCTCTCTGCTGCTGGCCTTCCCCTCTTGTGTGGTCAGGGTCCCTGTGGCACGATGCCAGCTCTACTCACGCTGCATGAAGTAAGTCACACACCTCACACACACCCTACAAACACATCACTGTCCTCTGTAGCTCACACACACTTTTCAGCCACATACAGTAGATCTGTCACTTACCCTAAGCCCCGCCCAGTACCGACCATTAAAATCACACCTTTAGTCAGGCCCTAAACGTTTAAAAAAGCTACCCTCAGTGCACCTAAATACTTTACCACATCCCCAAGTGCTCTTCAGCAGATCTGTAAATACAAAATACCACAACACAAGTCTTACTTTCTTGCCTTTGGGCCTTGCTGATCCATCACTAAGTCGTGTTGCCTTGATGCCAGCAGTCTCCAGACCTAGTGAGGTGTGACATGCAGTAAACCATATTTAACATGTTTAATGTGTTCACTGAACCTGGGGACTCATACATGTCTGTAATGTGTTCACTGAACCTGGGGACTCATGTCTGTAATGTGTTCACTGAACCTGGGGACTCATACACGTCTGTAATGTGTTCACTGAACCTGGGGACTCATGTCTGTAATGTGTTCACTGAACCTGGGGACTCATACATGTCTGTAATGTGTTCACTGAATCTGGGGACTCATGTCTGTAATGTGTTCACTGAACCTGGGGACTCATACATGTCTGTAATGTGTTCACTGAACCTGGGGACTCATGTCTGTAATGTGTTCACTGAACCTGGGGACTCATACATGTCTGTAATGTGTTGACTGAACCTGGGGACTCATGTCTGTAATGTGTTCACTGAACCTGGGGACTCATACACGTCTGTAATGTGTTCACTGAACCTGGGGACTCATGTCTGTAATGTGTTCACTGAACCTGGGGACTCATACATGTCTGTAATGTGTTCACTGAATCTGGGGACTCATGTCTGTAATGTGTTCACTGAACCTGGGGACTCATACATGTCTGTAATGTGTTCACTGAACCTGGGGACTCATACATGTCTGTAATGTGTTCACTGAACCTGGGGACTCATACATGTCTGTAATGTGTTGACTGAACCTGGGGACTCATGTCTGTAATGTGTTCACTGAACCTGGGGACTCATACATGTCTGTAATGTGTTCACTGAACCTGGGGACTCATACATGTCTGTAATGTGTTCACTGAACCTGGGGACTCATACATGTCTGTAATGTGTTCACTGAACCCGGGGACTCATACATGTCTGTAATGTGTTCACTGAACCTGGACACTCATGTCTGTAATGTGTTCACTGAACCTGGAGACTCATACATCTCATACATGTCTGTAATGTGTTCACTGAACCTGGGGACTCATGTCTGTAATGTGTTCAGTGAACCTGGGGACTCATACACGTCTGTAATGTGTTCACTGAACCTGGGGACTCATGTCTGTAATGTGTTCACTGAACCTGGGGACTCATACATGTCTGTAATGTGTTCACTGAACCTGGGGACTCATGTCTGTAATGTGTTCACTGAACCTGGGGACTCATACATGTCTGTAATGTGTTCACTGAACCTGGGGACTCATGTCTGTAATGTGTTCACTGAACCTGGGGACTCATACATGTCTGTAATGTGTTCACTGAACCTGGGGACTCATGTCTGTAATGTGTTCACTGAACCTGGGGACTCATGTCTGTAATGTGTTCACTGAACCTGGAGACTCATACATGTCTGTAATGTGTTCACTGAACCCGGGGACTCATACATGTCTGTAATGTGTTCACTGAACCTGGACACTCATGTCTGTAATGTGTTCACTGAACCTGGAGACTCATACATCTCATACATGTCTGTAATGTGTTCACTGAACCTGGGGACTCATACATGTCTGTAATGTGTTCACTGAACCCGGGGACTCATACATGTGTGTAATCCCGTGCACATTTGGAATGGATCCATGGTGTCTGTGTGCCCTGGGTGGTGCATCACTAAAGACCGTGTTTACTCTGTTTATCTCCAGGAACTGCATCGCCTCCAGGGACCCCTACTGTGGCTGGACCAGGGGAAGCACCTGCTCTTTCCTCAGGCCTGGGACTAGGTGAGGTGCTGGGGGTGACAAGGGCACTGCTCTGGCCTCTGTCTGTCTCTCTGTCTGTTCTCTGTCTGCTATGGACCTGCCCCGGGTCTCGCTTGGACCTTTGTACTCTGTTTTGTTTATTTCAGGACTCTGTCTGGTGTCTGTCTGGTCTCTGGCTGGTCTCTGTCTGATCTCCAATTGGTCTCTGTCTGGTCTCTGTCTGGTGTCTGTCTGGTCTCTGTCTGGTGTCTGTCTGGTCTCTGTCTGGTCTCTGTCTGGTGTCTGTCTGGTCTCTGTCTGGTCTCTATTTGGACTCTGTCCTGTCTCTGTCTGGTCTTTGTTTGGTCTCTGTCTGATCTCTGGCTGGTTTCTGGCTGGTCTCTGTTTGATCTCTGTCTGGTCTCTGTTTGATCTCTGTCTGGTCTTTGTTTGGTCTCTGTCTGATCTCTGTCTGGTCTCTGTCTGATCTTTGTTTGGTCTCTGTCTGGTGTCTGTTTGGTTTCTGTCTGGTCTCTGTCTGTTCTCTGTCTGGTCTCTGTCTGGTCTCTATTTGGTCTCTGTTTGGTCTCTGTCTGGTCTCTGTTGGGGCTTCTGTCTGGTCTCTGTCTGGTCTCTCTCTGGTCTCTGTTTGGTCTGTGTTTGGCCTCTGTCTGGTCTCTGTTTGGTCTCTGTCTGGTCTCTGTCTGGTCTCTGTTTGGACTCTGTCTGGTCTCTGTCTGGTCTCTGTTTGGTCTCTGTCTGGTCTCTGTCTGGTCTCTGTTTGCTGTCTGTCTGGTCTCTGTCTGGTCTCTGTTTGGTCTCTGTTTGGTCTCTGTCTGGTCTCTGTTTGCTGTCTGTCTGGTCTCTGTCTTGTGTCTGTCTGGTCTATACCTGCTCTCTGTCTGGTCTCTGTCTGGTCTCTGTTTGGTGTCTGTCTGCTCTCTGTCTGGTCTGTAACTGCCCTCTGTCTGGGCTCTGTTTGGTGTCTGTTTGGTGTCTGTCTGCTCTCTGTCTGGTCTGTACCTGCTCTCAGTTTCATCTGTACCTGCTGGACCACCTGGGTTCCTGTAACACTCATTATTGGTACTTAATGAGTTAGGCTTAGGTTCTGACATAGCCTACAGTTTATAAGCCTGCAGCACAAACTGTCACTGCACAAACATGCCCTCATTTAGTTTGACTATCCTGTCAGAGCGAGCTGTGTTCATTCATTCATTCATCTATGATGTCTGCTATTGCCGTTGTGTGTTCACAACAATGCTGCATTTTCAATACAGCTTAATATCCAGAGCTGGGTGTACGTCTTTGTCAGGGTTGTGTTGGTCGCTCCATCCCCGCTCCTTCCCCTCTTCCCCACCGCTCCCCCACCGCTCCCTTCCAATCCCTCACACTCCCCCACCGCTCCCTCCCAATCCCTCCCACTCCCCCACCGCTCCCTTCCAATCCTTCCCGCTCCCCCACCGCTACATCCCACTCCCCCTGCCCCCCGCTCCTCCCCGTTCCCCCACCTTTCCCTACCCGCTCCCCCCCGCTCCCCCACCTCTCCCCCACCTCTCCCTACCGCTCCCCCCATTCCCCACCTCTCCCCCACCTCTCCCTCCCCGTTCCCCCACCTCTCCCTCCCCGCTCCCCCCCGTTCCCCCACCTCTCCCCCACCTCTCCCTCCCCGCTCCCCCACCTCTCCCCCATCTCTCCCTCCCCGCTCCCCCCGCTCCCCCACCACTCCCCCATCCCTCCCCCACCACTCCCCATCCCTCCCCCACCACCCACTCCCCCACCACTCCCCACCACTTCCTCTCACGTCCACCCAGCCCAGTGAAATAAAATCTCTCTTTAGAGAGGCTGCTTATTGATTTATGTGTGCGAACAGGTACAGTGCCAGCAGTATCAGACAACAGAGCCTTAAAGAGCACCTTACGGCCTCGCCGTTATACAGTTAAGGCTCCTGTGTTGTTTCTGATTTGATTTAGGAAGGGCGGTCAACTTGCCCATCGATCCTGTATCGAGTGATGCGCCAGCTCTAGTTTGAGGATGAATTCCATTTGGAAAAGTCAAAACAATGCTGGGCAATGAAGAAACTCTCAGTAGTTTGCAATATAAGACTGTAATATGGACTATAACATGGACTGTAACATGGACTATAACATGGACTGTAACATGAACTATAATATAATATAATACTGTAACATGGACTGTAACATGGACTATAACATGGACTGTAACATGAACTATAATATAATATAATACTATAACATGGACTGTAACATGGACTATAACATGGACTGTAACATGAACTATAATATAATACTATAACATGGACTATAACATGGACTGTAACATGAACTATAATATAATACTATAACATGGACTATAACATGGACTGCAACATGGACTGTAACATTGACAGTAACATGGACTATAATATAATATAATACTATAACATGGACTGTAACATGGACTATAACATGGACTGTAACATGAACTATAATATAATATAATACTATAACATGGACTGTAACATGGACTATAACATGGACTGTAACATGAACTATAATATAATATAATACTATAACATGGACTGTAACATGGACTATAACATGGACTGTAACATGAACTATAATATAATATAATACTATAACATGGACTGTAACATGGACTATAACATGGACTGTAACATGAACTATAATATAATATAATACTATAACATGGACTGCAACATGGACTATATTATAATATAATATAAGACTGTAATATGGACTATAACATGGACTGTAACATTAACTATAATATAATATAATAATATAACATGGACTATAACATGGACTATAATATAATATAAGACTGTAATATGGACTATAACATGGACTATACTATAATATAATATAAGACTGTAATATGGACTATAACATGGACTGTAACATGGACTATAATATAATATAAGACTGTAATATGGACTATAACATGGACTATAATATAATATAATACTATAACATGGACTGTAACATGGACTGTAATATGGACTGTAACATGGACTGCAACATGGACTATACTATAATATAATATAATACTGTAACATGGACAGTAACATGGACTATATTATAATATAATATAAGACTGTAATATGGACTATAACATGGACTGTAACATGAACTATAATATAATATAATAATATAACATAGACTGTAACATGGACTATAACATGGACTGTAACATGAACTATAATATAATATAATACTATAACATGGACTGTAACATGAACTATAATATAATATAAGGCTGTAACATGGACAGTAACATGGACTATACTATAATATAATATAAGACTGTAACATGGACTATAATATAATATAATAATATAACATGGACAGTAACATGGACTATACTATAATATAATATAAGACTGTAACATGGACTATAACATGGACTGTAACATGAACTATAATATAATACTGTAACATGGACAGTAACATGGACTATACTATAATATAATATAAGACTGTAACATGGACTATAACATGGACTGTAACATGAACTATAATATAATATAATACTGTAACATGGACAGTAACATGGACTATACTATTATATAATATAATACTGTAACATGGACAGTAACATGGACTATACTATAATATAATATAAGACTGTAACATGGACTATAACATGGACTGCAACATGGACTATAATATAATATAAGGCTGTAACATGGACTATAACATGGACTATACTATAATATAATATAAGACTGTAACATGGACTATAACATGGACTGCAACATGGACTATAATATAATATAATACTGTAACATGGACAGTAACATGGACTATACTATAATATAATAGAAGACTGTAACATGGACTATAATATAATATAAGACTGTAACATGGACTATAATATAATATAAGACTGTAACATGGACTATAATATAATATAAGACTGTAACATGGACAGTAACATGGACTATACTATAATATAATATAAGACTGTAACATGGACTATAACATGGACTGCAACATGGACTATAATATAATATAAGGCTGTAACGTGGACGATATTGAAAGGAAGATAATTAAGTTCCTTACTGATTAGTTTGGGTTGATATTGTTTTATTACTTTAGGTGTTTTGTGCATCTTCATCAGACTACATTCATATTGCTCAGTTATAACTTTACCGGTAATCTTGCCTCCGGTAGACAATACGTCCTTAAACTAATTAGCCATCCTACCTATCTACTCTAAAGATTACAGCCTGCAGCCTGCATTTAGCCAACACAATATACCCTATCAGGGTGAGCAATATATTCACAATTACTGTAGCCTCCAACCACTTCAGTGTAAACTCCCTTTTCAGAGTCATTCTCAGGCAGTAAAACACTCAGTTGGCCTGCTTGTTGTCTGGTCCTTTTGAACTAATTGCAGATCGTACAGCAGACACATCCCAGTGAGCTGTCTGTGACTGTTGATGTGCAGCCTGCCCTCTTGCCCTGGGCACTTTCCATGTTTAAATTACATAATTGGACGGGGGCCATTTTGAAGTCAAACTGCAGCCATTTCTCCTCGTTAGAGGGCCTTTATGGTATACATTCACTAGATTAGAATAAGTAGCTGATGTTTCTCTGGATATGGGCCATGACTAAGAGTGGCCTGCTCTCTCCAGGGGACTATAATGCACCTGGTCTGGTCTCACTGTCGCTGGAACTCACTGGTTTCATTTCCTTTTTATTTTGTCGCTTCATCATATAATGTCAGAGCTCCCTTTAGTTCTCATAAGGTCTCATATTACCAAAGTAGAAATTGTAAATTGTTTTTAAAGTACGAGGGGAAAGAGCATATCCAGACGTGCTTTCAGAGGTGGGGGTATACTGTACAGTATGAGTACTATCAACTTCACACTAAAAACTCTTCCTGTCCTTTCTGGTACATTTCATAGTGTTTTGTTTACCAGAGAAAAGCAGAAAGTTCTGTCAGACCAAAGCAGTTACACAATGTATTGTTTGTGTCCGTTGATAAATGACTGCGTCTTTCCGCTCTTCCAGACTGCCGTTCGAGCAAGACGTAGAACGCGGCAACGTGTCCCACTTGGGCGACTGTGACGGTAAGATATGTTTTTCTTTCTCTTTATTGCCATCCTCTCAACCTGTGTTGAGAAGTATTAGTGTTGATTCTGTGTTCCGTACGTAATTGCGTTCTCTAGGGTAGAACATCATACACTACTGCTGCCTAGCTCCATATCATCATTCCCATGTTGAAATCCCCATGTCTGTTCAGAATCTTTCCTTTTTTTTCTCTTCCCCAGCTTTGCTTATTTTTTCCCACTTCTGGCTAATTATTATGCATCTCTGAGAATCCTCGCCTTGATGTTTTCCGAGTTGTGTTCTGTTGTGAAAATGAAGGTGGCACAGCAAAGCGATTGTTCGGAGAGAAATCTCCTCGACTCCCGTGGCTCTTCTGATCCCATCGCTAATTCTGATGAGACATGTGTGTCATTACTGTTCCACCTCTTCAAGTTCTCAGAGTTCATCTGCCATTGCACCTCGAGAGCCACTCAGATAAATAGTACATCACGGTCACACACGTGCCTCTAACCCTGCATCAGAGGGGCTGTTTGAAGCTGCTCTCCCGCCCCTGGACCCCTCTGGGTCCTGCTCCTTTTCTGTCTACGGGTGCTGGGCCGGTGGCTTGTCACTCTTCCTCTACGCTTGCGGTTCTGATACTGACATGACAAACGTGTGGTGGCCCTGACTTCTGCTGACAGAGGTGCTGTTGGTTGTCTCAAGATGAATGGTGCACCGTAGCCCTGCATACGCTTGCCAAAAGGGTGCGCCAGAATCAGTCTATCAGCTGCCAGAATCATTAGGCACTGTGTCTTAGATAGTGATGAACTTGTGCTTCAATTTCCTCCTCCTATTGATGCTAAATCCGTTTTTACAGCACATAGTTCCCCCAGTGTACATCGCTCACATGGTCTACACAGATCTTTGTATCTTTGTATCTATCAATAGACAAGACAGTCTGTGGAAGACAAAAAGCTGTAGAAAAGAGACCAGTTATGACATTTCATCATTCATAGTGTTACTGTTTGTAACCCGTGAAGTATCGTCTTCATTCTCACATCACAACACACACACACACACACACACACACACACACACACACACACACACACACACACACACACACACACACACACACACACACACACACACACACACAGAGAGAAGGCAGGTGTGAGTCTCCAAAGCTCTGAGGTAGATTAGACAGAAGCATATCAGTCCATATCTCTCTACCTGACATCTGTCTGAGTCTAGCAGGCAGATAGAAAAGAGCCTGCCGTGCTCCATCCATCTATCTATGGGTTAATGCAGCATTCATCACCATCTCCCTCCTTCTCTCTCTCCCTGAGTGAGGGAGCGTACCCGGGCTCTGCCGCTCCTCAGTGGTGCCCTCACTGCATACACAGCGCCGGGCTAGGGCCCACCGAGCTGAAGCCACAGCCAAACTCCAGCCAGACCCCCCCCCTTTTCGGCGCCCCACAGAGGAAGATGGATGGACAGCCCTGCTAACAGCCCATCTTACTGCCTGTCCTTCTCCTTAGCCAGAGAAAAGTACCCCTGGAATGAGAGGGGGGGGAATCGATTTTCATCTCCTCTTTGGCTCGATCTGAGTCTAATAAATATCAGGAGTGAATCTATAAAGCAGTCTGCAGCCGTGATGGCTGAGGGGCTGAAGGAGGGGTTGAGGGAGGAGACATGGCTGAGCCTGGGGTCCTGGACAGGGGCGTGACAAATGGAGTGAGAAGGCCACCTCCGTGTCTGGAATCACTGTGTTGGCACTGCTCCCGTTAGCGATAGCGTGACGAGGCAGTTACTCTGTCAGTTGGCACAAGGAGGCTGCCTACTCCTGCTCTCACACCTCGCTTTTGCTCTCCCTCTCCATCCATCCTTCTACAGTATCAAAGTTAGAGCATGCTTCAGTGCAGGAACAGTATATCCCATGGTGGTCTACCTCAGCCCAGGTTAGGAAAGAGGCAGTCACTGTCTCTCTTCTTCTACTCAACAACACAGAGATCAGTTCAGGACAGGAGTTTGCGATTTCCCCCCTGAAATGTCAGACGTTTGGATGCCTGACTTCTCTAAATCAGTCCTGATCAAAGCAGATGGAGACATCACAGCTTTTAATTGAGCTGACCTGTGGTGAAGGGCTGCTTAGTCAAATGAGTCCAATCAGAGCTGTGTGTGTGTGTGTGTGTGTGCGCGCGCGCGTGCGGGAGAGCCTGTGTGAGTTTGTGTTTGCATGCGCATGGCTCTGCATGCTGAGGGTCTGGGCCTATCCTACCTCGTGTCAGCCCACAGCCTACAGCTCAATCACTCTATCCCCAGAGCAGCCCAAGCCTGATGCTGGACTTAGACTTTTAATCATGTTTGAGTTGAACCCAGTCAGCTCTGAAAACTCCTCTAAACTTGTCAGGTAATAATCACCAGCAGTGTAAACACAATAATGAGCGGGGTTTGAGTCCGGGCGTCAACTGATTGTCTAACGTGTCAGCTCCACTTATGGGCAGTTATTGCACCACGCGACTGCAGAGTGCAGGTTTTCCAGGTCATGACCTAACTTGCAGGAGTATCAGTTACAACAGGGTAAGCTCAGCTAAGTGTCAGGCTAGACATCAACCGTATACTATTTCATTTGTTGAAAGGGACCTTTAACTCTCACAAAATGTAAAACTATGTACATAGGAAAAGGCTAGAACCCTATAGTGGTGTTTCTTCACCCAAAAGCTCCAGACAGCTTGGTACCAGTGATACGGTTCCAATGCACCCACTGGCTTCACTAGCAAACGCTGTGGGAATCAACAGGAATTTCTGTTCGCACAAAAAGCTCATCAGCTAATGTCAACTGTATTAAACCAGGTGTCAAATGGGAGAGGATGCTGTCACTGCAGGAGAGAGTCGCTGGCACTATCACTTGTTCCAAGTCAACTGTATTAAACCAGGCGTCAAATGGGAGAGGATGCTGTCACTGCAGGAGAGAGTCGCTGGCACTATCACTTGTTCCAAGTCAACTGTATTAAACCAGGCGTCAAATGGGAGAGGATGCTGTCACTGCAGGAGAGAGTCGCTGGCACTATCACTTGTTCCAAGTCAACTGTATTAAACCAGGCGTCAAATGGGAGAGGATGCTGTCACTGCAGGAGAGAGTCGTTGGCACTATCACTTGTTTCAAGTCAACGCATTTCAAATCTACCTTTTCCCAGAAAGACGTCTCAAGACGTCTCAAGACAAAACGCGATAGTCAACTCTTACGCTCCTTCGCTGCTCGCTCACCATTCACTCCTTCCACGCCGCCTTGAAAGCACTCAGGCATAATGACAGACCCTCACCAGCGAGCGAAGCCATTACAGATGGAAGCAATTATGGTGCTGTGAAAATATTTCTCAATGTAAGGCGGTGTTTTGCCCTGGAGAACAGCGGGTTGCAATCACAAATTAATTGAGGTCCACAGCACAGCATTGAAGCGAGAGCAGGAAAGATCTGACGCGGTTGCGTCATGTTAGTGGGTGACAACTGCAAGGACTCCGGGGGAGAGGAAGCGGGAGGGAGCATTTGTTAGCACAATTACCACATTCTAATTTGTGTCGGTTAGAGGCCTGAAAGGAGCCGGTAAAGATTAGTGCTTTATATTTACATTGTGGGAGCAGTAAGTAGAGTTTTGAAACCTCTAGATGACAAATGCATTCCTTGAGGCTGAACCCAGCAGAGACACTGCAGCAATCACTCTAGGAGAGTTGCTCTGTCTGAGATCTTGGCGACCTTTACTACACCGAAGTCATCCGTGCCCGACTATCAAAGCTCCGCTCCTCGCACAACGAGAAGCAGGAGGGCAACCCACACGCCCCAGACGCCAGCCTACGTTCCCCTCACATACGTCTCAGCCACAAAGCAAAGATCTGAGACGCTTGAGCTGGGCCTATCCTACCTGCTGTCTGACGAGAGGTGCAGGTTTGTGAAATGTGAGGGAGTTTCAATGTGCAGCATCAAACCTGAATATCTAGAGAGGTGCGAGGACTCCTGAAGGGTTTCTTCTCTTTCATGTGGGTGTCTCTTGTGAGGAGTATGGGGAGAAGAGAGTGGTAAGGAGAGAGAGAGTAGGCAGCGAGGTGAAAACTGATGGGTATCAGAGAGAGCATGAAAGGACAAACAGCTGCCGTGAGGTGCCGACCGAGCCGGGCCGATAGCTGGCTAACACACCGCCATCAGGCCTCTGCGTGTCAACAGGAAATAAACCCCATAGACACAAATTCATGCCGAACTGTAAAGTGCTGATCTGGCGAAGGATGATTGACTGCCTCAGTCTAATGCGTTCTAAGGCCTCACGCTGCATGGCTGAGGAAAAAGTGTTCAGCAGTTAGTTAAGTCCCAGAGCCCCATAATGCCTCATTCCTAACCCTCACATAGTGACATCGTCTCTGAAACTCGTGGCATTATCTCTCACTGAGACTATAATCCAGCGTGCTGTTCCCAGGTAACATTCAGCCTCCCCTCACTAGTCTCCACACCCAGTGTATCGATCACCTTAAAGGGGATTTTGTTCAATTCACCACAAAAGCTGTCTATCTGATGCCTCATCTCACTGAGGATTGGTCTCATTGTTGTACAGGAGGATTTTCTAAAGCCGTGGGCCTGTGGCGGAGCGGATGTATGGTGCTGAAGGCATTTCATTAAGCGTGTGTCGTAAATCAGAGGAGCAGGGCGGAGGAGCTGATTCAATCAGCCAACCAGATGGGCTGGAGTCCCAACCAATGCTGGATGATTTAATCATCCCACTACTAAACCTTAAACAGTGTGTGATGGGAACAAATCCAATGCTACAACACTGAGGTGTTAAAACACCGAAACAAATAGTTCTGTGTTTTCAGCTGGCGGTCATACTGTATATTGTGGTGTGTACAGCCATGGCACACTAGATTTATGTCTACAGCATGTGGGAAAGATGAAGTTGAAATTGCGATTGTAACCCTCAGTGGATCGTTAAACTAATAACACGGCCCGGATTTTGAGTTTATTGCCAGTGACATATCTTTTGAATATTTGTTATTAGTTTCCATGGTGTGCTTTTCCTTCGCACCTAAATTGAGGATATGAATTACTGCCCAACACCAACCATAACCGTAGGCCATGGGGTGTAGTTGTGGGAAAGGGAGTAAAAAGCGACATCCCTCCGAAACGCATTTTTCTGGAAAACTATTTATTTCAGCACGTCTTCCACAGTCCACAGCCCAGATGTTTTATTTGGATTGTAGTCAGCTGAAAGTGCTAACAGCCTCAACCTTGTTACGCTGCTCCTAAAGGCCGGCATGATAAGAAAAGAAAGGTCTCAAAATATAGGCCCACTAATATAAGCCCACTCAGTGTGGAACATGTGAATAGAAAGTGTTTATGATGGAATTAGCTACCTTGAGCCCGAGCTAGTAAAACTTCAATCTGTCCTTTACTAATAGGACGGCTGAAAACCTGATTCTATTAGCAGTGTTTTGTGGAAATGTTATGGAATTTAATTGAAAACACATGCTGGGGTTCATAAATATTTTACCATATTGATCAGTAGAGGCAACCTAGACCTGCCCTTATAAGGTTCTACACAACCTCTAGCCAGCTCACTCAGTCATGACTCTTCCTTGGTAATGTAGTCAGAGGAACTATAAATGCCAGAGAGAGAGAGAGAGAGAGAGAGAGAGAGAGAGAAGAGAGAGAGAGAGAGAGAGAGAGAGAGAGAGAGAGAGAGAGAGAGAGAGAGAGAGAGAGAGAGAGAGAGAGAGAGAGAGAGAGAGAGAGAGAGAGAGAGAGAGAGAGAGAGAGAGAGAGAGAGAGAGAGAGAGAGAGAGAGAGAGAGAGAGAGAGAGAGAGAGAGAGAGAGAGAGAGAGAGAGAGAGAGAGAGAGAGAGAGAGAGAGAGAGAGAGAGAGAGAGAGAGAGAGAGAGAGAGAGAGAGAGAGAGAGAGAGAGAGAGAGAGAGAGAGAGAGAGAGAGAGAGAGAGAGAGAGAGAGAGAGAGAGAGAGAGAGAGAGAGAGAGAGAGAGAGAGAGAGAGAGAGAGAGAGAGAGAGAGAGAGAGAGAGAGAGAGAGAGAGAGAGAGAGAGAGAGAGAGAGAGAGAGAGAGAGAGAGAGAGAGAGAGAGAGAGAGAGAGAGAGAGAGAGAGAGAGAGAGAGAGAGAGAGAGAGAGAGAGAGAGAGAGAGACATAGAGAGAGACATAGAGAGAGAGAGGAGAGAGAGAGAGAGAGACAATAGAGAGAGAGAGACATAGAGAGAGAGAGACATAGAGAGAGAGAGACATAGAGAGAGAGAGACATAGAGAGAGAGAGACATAGAGAGAGAGAGACATAGAGAGAGAGAGACATAGAGAGAGAAGAGAGAGAGAGACATAGAGAGAGAGAGAGAGGAGACATAGAGAGAGAGAGAGGGAGACATAGAGAGAGAGAGGGACATAGAGAGAGAGAGAGAGAGAAATATATATATATATATAGTGCCTGGAGTCTTTCTTTAAACAAAGATAGAAATAATGGTAGAAAGAGTACTGAGCCATGAGTGCAGGCAGTGCATTCAGTCCATAAGTCTCATATATTACATACACACACATAGTACATTCACATAGACACACACACTCATGTTTATACACTGATCAAAAAAATAAAGGGAACACTAAAATAACACATCCTAGATCTGAATGAATGAAATATTCTTATTAAATACATTTTTCTTTACATAGTTGAATGTGCTGACAACAAAATTATACAAACATGATCAATGGAAATCAAATTTATCAACCCATTTGGAGTCACACCCAAAATTAAAGTGGAAAACCACACTACAGGCTGATCCAACTTTGATGTAATGTCCTTAAAACAAGTCAAAATGAGGCTCAGTTGTGTGTGTGGCCTCCACGTGCCTGTATGACCTCCCTACAACACCTGGGCATGCTCCGAATGAGGTGGCGGAATGTCTCCTGAGGGATCTCCTATCAGACCTGGACTAAAGCATCCGCCAACTCCTGGACAGTCTGTGGTATTTTTTTTTTAACCTTTATTTTACTAGGCAAGTCAGTTAAGAACAAATTCTTATTTTCAATGATGGCCTAGGAACAGTGGGTTAACTGCCTGTTCAGGGGCAGAACGACAGATTTTGTACCTTGTCAGCTCGGGGATTTGAACTTGCAACCTTTCAGTTACCAGTCCAATGCTCTAACCACTAGGCTACCCTGCCACCCCGTATATGGAGCGAGACATGATGTCCCAGATGTGCTCAATTGGATTCAGGTCTGGGGAACGGGCGGGCCAGTCCATAGCATCAATGCCTTCCTCTTGCAGGAACTGCTGACACACTCCAGCCACATGAGATCTAGCATTGTCTTGCATTAGGAGGAACCCAGGGCCAACCGCACCAGCATATGGTCTCACAAGGGGTCTGAGGATCTCATCTCAGTACCTAATGGCAGTCAGGCTACCTCTGGCGAGCACATGGAGGGCTGTGCGGCCCCCCAAAGAAATGCCACCCCACACCATGACTGACCCACCGCCAAACCGGTCATGCTGGAGGATGTTGCAGGCAGCAGAACGTTCTCCATGGTGTCTCCAGACTCTGTCACGTCTGTCACATGTGCTCAGTGTGAACCTGCTTTCATCTGTGAAGAGCACAGGGCGCCAGTGGCGAATTTGCCAATATTGGTGTTCTCTGGCAAATGCCAAACGTCCTGCACGGTGTTGGGCTGTAAGCACAACCCCCACCTGTGGACGTCGGGCCCTCATACCACCCTCATGGAGTCTGTTTCTGATCGTTTGAGCAGACACTGCTGCTCCTCCTTGCACAAAGGCGGAGGTAGCGGTCCTGCTGCTGGGTTGTTGCCGTCCTACGGCCTCCTCCACGTCTCCTGATGTACTGGCCTGTCTCCTGGTAGCGCCTCCATGCTCTGGACACTACGCTGACAGACACAGCAAACCTTCTTGCCACAGCTCGCATCGATGTGTCATCCTGGATGAGCTGCACTACCTGAGCCACTTGTGTGGGTTGTAGACTCCGTCTCATGCTACCACTAGAGTGAAAGCACCACCAGCATTCAAAAGTGACCAAAACATCAGTCAGGAAGCATAGGAACTGAGAAGTGGTCTGTGGTCACCACCTGCAGAACCACTCCTTTATTGGGGTTGTCTTGCTAATTGCCTATAATTTCCACCTGTTGTCTATTCCATTTGCACAACAGCATGTGAAATGTATTGTCAATCAGTGTTGCTTCCTAAGTGGACAGTTTGATTTCACAGAAGTGTGATTGACTTGGAGTTACATTGTGTTGTTTAAGTGTTCCCTTTGCTAAAAAAATTGTGTATATACTCAGTGTCCAGTTTATTAGGTATACCCATCTAAATCCCTGTCGGACACCCCTTTGCCTCCAGAACAGCCTGAATTATTTGGGGCATGGAAACAATGCTCAATTGGTATCAAGGGACTTAATATGTGCAAGGAATACACTAGTCACACCATTACAACCCTGCCATGTTAGGTGCCTCCTAAGAAGAGGTAGGTGCAGGAGTCAGGAGCAGGAGAGCAAGGAATTTCCAGTGGCACAGTCGTTTATTATAAAGTCCCAAAACAACAACAGGTGGGGAAACACACCCCAACGAAGTCGCCACACACAGGGAAAATCACGAAGCACACGGAGAAGAAACCTCTACTCCTAATACAGACCCAACGGTACAACGGCTGTGAGATACAGAAAACCCTGTGGTGCAAACACGCCCCTTAACAAAGCAAACACAACAAAATAATCCCACACAAAGACTAGCAGGCAGCGGAGGTTAATAAACCCACCGGAATTCACTAATAGGACACAGGTCTAAACAAAATCAGACAGACACAAACGAAAAGGAAAAATAGATCGATGGCAGCTAGTAGGCCGGCGACGACGACCGCCGAGCACCGCCAAACAGGGAGAGGAGCCACCTTCGGTGGAAGTCGTGACATGCCACCAGTTATTACCGTTGACACCAGGCAGGATGGACTCACGCAGCTTATGCCAAATCCTGACTCAACAAGAACTGGGATTTGTCCGACCAGGTGATGCTTTTCCACTCCTCAGATGTCCTGTGTTGGTGATCGCTTGTCCACTGGAGCCTCTTCTTCTTGTTTTTAGCTGATAGGAGTGGAACCCATTGTGGTCGTCTGCTGCCCATCTGTGACAAGGTCTGACGAGTTGTGAGTTTTGATATGTCGTTCTGCACACCACTGTTGTAATGTGCCGTTATTTGCCTGTTTGTGGCCCGCCTGTTAGCTTGCAAGATTCTTGCCAGCTGTTTTTGCCCACAGGACTGCCGCTGACTGGATGTTTTTTGTTTGTCGCACCATTCTCGGTAAACCCTGGACACTGTCTTGTGTGATAAGCCCAGGAGGCCGGCCGTTTCTGAGATATTCAAACCGTTTTACCCATTCTAACGCTCAATTGAATAGTAACTGAATGCTTCAATGCCTGTCTGCCTGCTTTATATAGCAAGCCACGGCCACGTGACCCACTGTCTGTAGGAGCGAACCATTTTCGCGAATGGGGTGGTATACCTAATCAGCTGTCCACTGAGTGTATACAGTACACACATAAAATGAGATGTGCATGCATATTATACGTACAAGTACATTGACATGCAGAGAAACAGTGGGTCCCTAGGTCAAAGTCCCTCAGATCATTCTATAACACCAATAATGTCAGTCGCTTTCAACCTAAGATGCATTTATGTCATGTGCATGTCCATCAGGAGTGTTGCTGCTTTGTACTGTAGTTTGAAGGCAGGATGTGTTTCATGTGTGAGCCAACCCAGTCTCCGGAACAGTAGTTCTATATCCCCAGCCTGTTCTATCCCCTACTGCAGCAGCCAGCATCACAGTTAATAACTGCATGTTTCCAGTCACCACATACCCGCCGTCACTGACACCGCGTTGGGTTTGAAAATCAATAACTCCACCGCTGAAAGGCCTGCCAATTTGTGAGCACGGGCATAGCAAATCCATACACTGCCAGTGTTTTAATGAAGAGAATCTTAACTATTGTGGCTTTTCATTATGCCTGCCTACTCCGAGCCAGGGTCCATGGAGGGAAGAGAGGGAGAGAGGGCAGGAGGGAGCGAGAGAGGAGATGGAAGGTGGAGGAATGAAGGGAAGGAATCAGAGGGATATCTCTGGAGATGCAGAGAGAGACAGGGGAAGATTAACGGACATGCCACTGGAATGGAGGAGGAGAGAGGAAGAGCAGATCAGGGAAGCGAGGGAATAGAAGACGGGGCTGCAGATGAATGGAGAGATATGGGGAAGATTAACGGCAACATAGAAATGAAAGAATGTGAGCCCTGTAGCTTGGTGAATACACAGAAAAAAACAAAAACAAATACATGGCAGTTAGTTAGTCGGCCTCCGTAGCTCAATTTCCCTCCGCTTGGCCCATTTCTCCCTACCTCCAGCTCTAACTAGGCTTCTCCTGCCTCCGCGCTTGTTCTCCTGTAATTGGAGCTGGAAGCCCAAGACGTGCTCAGCGTTCGTCAGGCTGACAGTCAGGGCAGCTTCCATTAAGGTTTAATAAGTGAGTCGGCGAGGAGAGGGTTGCTGTCAGCCTGGTGGGGCAGAGAGAGACCTGCCCCCCTCCCCTCTCTTCCCTCCTCACCCCTCCCTGCTCCAGCTGCTTTGTCTCCCCCAGCCACAGCCACAAAGCACAGTGGCCCCAAAAGCGACACTCACTAATGGCCTTTCAGACTGCGATGTGCATCGTCTCTCTGTGAGGAGAAAGAGAGAGACACATTGGGTCTGAAGGGGAGGAGAACGTGCTGCTCCAGATATGGAAGATGCATTTCAATGGTGGTTCATTCTCATTACCAGGAAAGGGCAGCCCTCATTGCAACATTCACCAGCTGAGCCATGGAAACACAGACACTCATCGGGACCACTCCCTCACACCGAGACCACTCCCTCACACCGAGACCACAGCATATTATTGCACCGTACACAATTTAATGTGAAGCGCCATAGTGAACCCCGGACATGCATTGGTAGGACACAACTTGCTAACAACCGTCAGGTCACTAATGGTCTGGTACTCAGGGCTCTACTGTCCCTCCATCAGGTCCTTATGGCCTGGTACTCAGGGCTCTGTTGTCCCTCCATCAGGTCCTAATGGCCTGGTACTCAGGGCTCTACTGTCCCTCCATCAGGTCCTTATGGCCTGGTACTCAGGACTCTACTGTCCCTCCATCAGGTCCTTATGGCCTGGTACTCAGGGCTCTGTTGTCCCTCCATCAGGTCCTAATGGCCTGGTACTCAGGGCTCTGTTGTCCCTCCATCAGGTCCTTATGGCCTGGTACTCAGGGCTCTGTTGTCCCTCCATCAAGTCCTAATGGCCTGGTACTCAGGGCTATGTTGTCCCTCCATCAGGTCCTAATGGCCTGGTACTCAGGGCTCTGTTGTCCCTCCATCAGGTCCTTATGGCCTGGTACTCAGGGATTTATTGTCCCTCTAACCACTCTGACATCAATGAAAATGCAATTCAAAATCACATCAAACACTTATCGTCAACACAGTATCATCATTTTAAAACTAAGCTCGCTGTGATGATCAATTTGAAGAAGTTCAACAACAGGTTGAAACTGAGTGGAAAACATGGTTGTTATGGATGTTGTTTCAAAGCCTGAACCCAAAGAAATACACATATTAGGGCTTATACATATGCATAGACCTATATATATATTTAAAAAAAAGATTAGAACCTATAACCTACTATTATAGAACCTATAACCTATTATAACCTACTGCATATTACGCACAGTAGAAAAACATTTATTAAACTGTTTAAAGATGTCTTTGATACATAATTGGTCTAGCCTATACTCAAAAATTTAACAAATTCTTGTAATCGAGTGTGGACTGTATTATTATGCATACTGGATGGACAGGTTTCCTTCTACTATACTCCAGACTTTCTATCAATGAGTCTGGGAGAGAACGTCTAGGCCTAGGCCATGCTGTTGGTTGTGCAGGGCGGCTTACAGAGTTAGCCTACAATAGTGAATTACCATTTGATTTTGAATAGTCTAGTAACAGGGCATATTCTATACATTCATAATGAATAGGCTGACACATTACCTTTTAGCTACAGAATATC
This sequence comes from Oncorhynchus kisutch, assembly GCF_002021735.2. NCBI lineage: Eukaryota > Metazoa > Chordata > Actinopteri > Salmoniformes > Salmonidae > Oncorhynchus > Oncorhynchus kisutch. The sequence goes on along the minus strand of NC_034183.2, from coordinate 20,385,753 downwards.
TCACCATCGGGAGTTTCCATCTCCTCTCCTTCCTTCCTTTCTCCAGTGTGCAGAGAGAGGTGCTGTCAACAGTTTAATGAAATATGTTTCGTTGCGAAAACATTTTACTGTCGATTTTCCCGAACTGATTTCACTTGCTCCCAAATGAAGCCCTGGGTAGCTGCAGGACCAGGGTTGGAGAGCCCATGGCGTACAGCGATTGGGCAGGAATATCCCCTGTTGCACAGCGAGAGACTGTATGCTCCTCGAACAGTGGTTGATGCTTGAAATAAGTGTTTTCTTTAAGCCCAGACATTTCTATGTGCAATTTGTGTGAAAGCAGAGTTTTGATGGTTGCCACTAAAAAGAGGAGGATCCCAGCTGCTACTATATTGATTTCTCAGCTGCTCATATTAAGCACATGTTCCTCTATAAAACCGGAGTAGCCTACCCCGCATGAGTGAAAAACAAAATGGTGGGAAAACATTCATTATTTCAGTGCATATGGATGATATGTCTTTTTTCTCCTGCCCCTGCCCTTGTTTCTGTTTCTGTTCCTGTTCCTGTTCCTGTTCCTGTTTCTGTTCCTATTCCTATTCCTGGGCCATTCTAAATGTAAACAAATGTTACATTTTTGTAAAGACTCGATTAAATTGAAAGTTTATCACTTGATGAGACATCAGCATGTGCAGACTGAGGCAAGGAACAGAGCGTGAGCTTTTTTTGCAACTTTCTCAAATCATCAATAGCCTATAGTCACATCATGCAGCCCATATACACTGTGTGTACATAACATTAGGGACATCTTCCTAATAATGAGTTGCACGGCCTTTTGCCCTCAGAGGAGCATCATTTCGTTGGGGCATGCTTTCGACACTCTACAAGGTGTCGAAAGCATTCCACAGAAATGCTGGCACATGTAGACTCCAATACTTCCCACTGTTGTGTCAAGTTGGCTGGATGTCCTTTGGGTGGTGGAACATAATTGATACACACTGGAAACTGGTGAACATGAAAAACCCAGCCGCAATGACGTTCTTGACACACTCAAACTAGTGCGCCTGGCACCAACTACCATACCACTTTCAAAGGCACGTCATTCTTTTGTCTTGCCCATTCACCCTCTGAATGGCACTTAAACACAATCCATGCCTCAATTGTCTCAAGGCTTTTAATATCCTTCTTTAACCTGGCTTCTCCCCTTCATCTACACTGATTGAATTTGATTTAACAGGTGACATCAATAAGGGATCATAGCTTTCATCTGGATTCACCTGGTCAGTCTATGTTATGGAATGAGCAGGTGTTCCTAATATTTTGTTCACTCAGTCTATGTTATGGAATGAGCAGGTGTTCCTAATATTTTGTACACTCAGTCTATGTTATGGAATGAGCAGGTGTTCCTAATATTTTGTTCACTCAGTCTATGTTATGGAATGAGCAGGTGTTCCTAATATTTTGTTCACTCAGTCTATGTTATGGAATGAGCAGTTGTTCCTAATATTTTGTACACTCAGTCTATGTTATGGAATGAGCAGGTGTTCCTAATATTTTGTTCACTCAGTCTATGTTATGGAATGAGCAGGTGTTCCTAATATTTTGTTCACTCAGTCTATGTTATGGAATGAGCAGGTGTTCCTAATATTTTGTACACTCAGTCTATGTTATGGAATGAGCAGGTGTTCCTAATGTTTTGTACACTCAGTGTATGTTTGAATTTCTAAGACATTCCAAGGTTTGTATCATTCACAAATAACTCTAAATCAAGCACACAGTATTATCACTTTTGCGCTCAACATACAGTAGCCACTTCATATGCTTACTCACTCCGGAATGGGAAAAATATCCATTATATTTTATTCAGCTAAGTTCAAATATATTCTTCTTACTATAAAATCATATAAAATAATGTCACGGGACTTATAAGCATATCTTGTCAGCTAAATGAACAAGCCTACAGCCTATATCATGGTGCATAGCCAGATAACATACAGAAGGCCAAATCATATTCTGTTCTTCTAAAATACATTTCCTTCATATTACAATGTTTCTTTAGACCTGGCTAAAATAAATAATGGATTGGTATATATTAAATGAACTTACTAGACTTTTTAAAATTCCAAAGGCGTGCATCAGCGGCTTATATGTGGCTTGTATGTGTGGAGGCGTGGAGATGCTAAACATGTTTATGTTAATAAATGGTCAATTATTGTGAGACCTGCAGTCTTTTGCTTGACAATAACTGGCTGACAGAATTTCATGACCACCAAGTATGAACATTTCCAGATGTGAATGAAATGATGGTCCAACGTTGTTTAGAGAGCCATCAAGGCTTGTGGTTTTTAGGAATTACCAAACCCAAGAACCAATTCATTACCTTATTGTTTTATTCCTAAACCAGAGGCCTCAGTAAATAATACGAGAGCAGCAGCACCATAGCCCCTCGAATGACATTTATTCCACTGTCTCCTCTGCTGCCTGGCTGCCACTGAACATTGAGGAGCACAGTACTTTCCAGAGTTATGTAATAGATACTGCCCGTGAATCCAAGTTGAATATTGTCCCGAAAAGGGAAAATAAATAGTGCATGAATCAGGGATATGTTTAGGCTGGCCAAGTGGTGATGCCAACAATGTGTTTATCTCTGCCTAAGGAGAGAGAGAGAGAGAGAGAGAGAGAGCCAATTAGCAAATGCCAGATTCAATATAAATATCACAGAATATGGGTGTTTAGCCGAATACACAAACACAATGGTAGGGACTGTGCTTAGCCAGCAGAACTATGAGCTCCCTATGTGACAGTTAGAGGGAAGGAAAGAGAAGAAAGAAATAGGAGGGAAAATCAGTCACGTTAATATGAAACCAAAAACACATACATCCACATTTACTATTTAGTATTTATTAGGATCCCTATTAGCTGTTGCCAAGGCAGCAGCTACTCTTCCTGGAGTCCAAACGAAGAAAACAATTACATCACAACAAAACAATAGCTTACATCATGAATAAAACAGTACATAATACAAGACATTGTTACATTATTACTCTATTATTACAAATGTATAATATACCATTTACAATACTACAATAATACTATCTATATTGTGGATTTTAGTTTTTTAGTTTAGTTTATTAATTCAACCATTTCTTTTTAAAACAGGCACACATAAAACTTGAAAAAGCCATACTGTACATGAGTTAAATCATGGAGGATAACACACAAAGTCTGGGACTTTCTTTTGTGGTCCTCTTGAAACAAGATGGCTAGACAAGATCCAACACGGCTGAACACAGTATGGCATTGAGATAATAAAACGTACAAACAAAGAAGAAGAACATCTATCTCATCATTGCAGTGACATCATAGGGGTTATTCATATGGGCACAGAGAACATCAAACTGTTTTTTACTTTATATTTAAAGCTGCCTAGATAGGACGTCATTTCATGGGCAGAGGCAACTCATTCCACTCTGAGGCTCCAGTATACGAAAGGGTACCTTTCCCAGCATTCCTCCTGAACATGTATAAGAACACATTAGCAACATCTGGTGCTGTGATTGTGTGCATCCCAAACATGGGGAAAGTAATCACTTAAATATCTGGGTGCAGAACCATAAAAACTCCTAGAACCCAAACTCAGTCTAATCTGGGACACCCTATCTTCAACAGGCAGCCATGTGAGTATGTGGACTCATCTTCAATACTACCCTGATTAGCTTATTCTGGGCTATCTGGAGCTTCCCTTCATAAGCTTAGATAAGCTCCAAAACCAGGAAGTACTAGCGTAGTCAAAACGGCATTGAATGAGGGTAGTGGCTAGCACTCTCATGGAGTCATTATCAAACAGCTTGGACTTTCTAGCCAAAAACGTAGTCCTGGCATTAACCTTCCCTAGCACTTTAGTGGCCATGCTCATACCTTCCAAACTTCCATCAAGGATGCATCCCAGGTAGCTAACAGAGGTTTTAGTAGTCAGCACCTCACCCCCTAACTCCACTCTGATTTCAGAGGACCTACACATTTTAGGTCTGGACCACAAAATAATTGCTTCAGTTTTCCCTAAGTGCAGAGATAGCTTATTATCTCCAAGCCATTTGCTAATGTTAGTAAGCTCTGTGCTAAGTATGCTCTACAACATAGTTTTCCTATTGTGAGACACCAGAAGTGCATAGTCATTTGCATAAATGAAAAGACGGCAAGAACCAGCATCTTTCATATTGTATATATACAGAACAATAGAGGCCCAAGCACACTCCCCTGGGTGTCCAATCTATGTCCAAAGTTGAAGATGGAAGAGACACAGCACATAATTCACTCACTGTAACTATGCTACCCAGCCATGCTCCATGTAACTCCAGGCTCTATTGGATAAGTGATAAAACACTAATTAGAGTAGAAAAGGACATTGATTGACCAAGATAGCATCTTGATTAGTACTAAATCATTTTCACTGTGGCCTGTTGAGTGGCCCCTTCTATTGTTGTGGTGTTTAATATAGGCCGTCGCCATTCCCCTGCCTCGTGTCAAAGCATGGAGAATAATACTCTGTCTCGCCAAGCCCCAAAACCCCGTCATTAACTACTAGCTAGTTTCTTCTACCTGCTCCTAATTCTTGCCATTTGTCTCCATTAAAATAAATGAGTCCGACGATAACGTTATGTTAGTTTAAAGTAGACCGCTGCTCCTTGCATTTTGGAATGTTCTTTCTCTTTTTTCTGTGCAGGGTGAATAAGTGACTCTCAACATCGATTAATGACATCTATCTATTTCCTGTGGGGCCCGCTTTTATTTATCTGGTCCTCTCCTCTCCCAGACACACGCATCACCATCCCTTTGCTGTTGGAGTAATTTAAGAAACATTTACTGTGTTTGTCTGGAGCCTCAGTAGTCTGCTGTAGGCCTCTTTCCCTTCCCTTCTCTCTCTGTCTCTCTCTTTTTTTCCCACATTTCTTCCTCTGGCTGGGAGTAAGCTCTTTGTTTTCTATTGGTGTTGTCCCTGGTGCTTGCACTGCAAAGAACATGTTTCCTCCTGACATTTTCTTAATTGATCCATGGCAGCAGCTTTGTGCTCTTCTGTTTTTCTCTGCTTTAATAATTCATATATTCCGTTCTCCAGAGGAGCTTCTCTCATGTTCTTTGGGGGAAAAGAAACGTATTGTCTTAGGCCTTTTTTCAGATGTGCTGTCAGTGATTGTAAACATTGTGAATAATTTCTCATACCGTTAGAAGAAATAACTTTGTGAAGTTCATGTGTAAATACAGTAAGGAACTTAAAGCAATTATTCACTATTAATTCCAGAGTGTACAGACATTCTTCCGCTGCAAAATTAATGTTCCGCATCGCTTCGGGGTTGGGAGATATTCTCAATCAGGAAGACAGTTATTATAGCCATTAAAATAACCATCCACTTTAGGTAATGAACACAATTAGCCGTTACACCAATAGCATACCTTTGCAGGAGAGCATTCCTCCCCACCCACTGAGGCACAGATAAATAGGCCACTTTGTCAAGCTGTAAACTCCCACATGTTTACTAAGGCCAGGGCAGAGATGCTTTGTCTAGCGACTTTAGAAAACTAATGAAGGCTAAAAACAGAAATGGATTGTTGTTTTATTATAATGTATATTTCTTTTCAACATCCATTGTCCTACAAGAGTGTCTGAACACTCTCACATATCCACTGTATCCAATTACTTACTGGCATCCTTGTCTGTCTGTCTGTCTGTCTGTAGGTCTTCTTCAGGAGTCTTTCATTGACGAACCAGACGGTCTGGTATCCGTCAACCTGCTGGTCGTGTCTGCAGTCTCAGCCTTCGCCACAGGGGCGGTGCTGTCTGGCCTGGCTGTCTGCTGGATCATGAGTCATCGCCACCGCCACCGCACGCGAGGGGCAGGAGCCAACAACAGGAGCCGTAAAGGGGACAAAGAGCAGAACATGCTAGGTCAGGGGCGGAGTGGCTCGGTGATGAGTGTGACCCGTACCAGTGGCAGCGAGAGGACCCGGTCACATTCCCAGGCAGACAACCCGTTCGTAACACCCAATGGCTGGCCTAAAGGAGAGATAGACCCAGGTCTACCTACTCCAGAACAGACTCCCCTGCAACAGAAACGGCCTCCACCCAGTATGAGGCTCCCAGACGGAGACTGGGACCAGAGCCAGACCTTCCTCAACTCAGTGGGCATGCCCTGCCCAGCCAACTCAGTCATCTACCTGAGCTCCAAGTTCCTGCAGGAGAGAGGGGGCAGGCACGAGGACCCAGGGAACGTGGGGCCCCCCAACACGGAGCGAACACGTTACCTGGTCCTGGCCAACCACCGGGAGCCCCACGGAGGACAACCCAGGACCACCCTGAGGAACTCTGCGGGCGAGTACAACTATCCAGCCACACCGCAGGACTCCCCAGACCGCAGGAGGGTGGTCTCAGCCCCCAGCAACCAGATGGACTTTGGGGACGCCCCCCGCTGGACCCATGAGGGGCTCAACTATAACAGCAACAACGGAGTGCCCTACCACTCCCAGCGCCCGGGCCTGATCCGGGCCAACCACCACGGCCTGGCCGACTTCAATCACCTGATGGGAAAGAGTGTGGGCGAGCATACCCATAGTGGCCAGTGAGAAGAAGAGTGCCATGAACCCCCCTCTCTGAAACCCATTTCCCCTCAGCAACTGGAATAGCCCTCAGACTCTCCCATCCCAAATCCTGCCCTGTCTGTTCTCTCTCACTGTCATTCAATGTTCTGACATCCCCTGGCGCGTAGCCTGGCTGCCTTACTGACTGACGGAAGAGACTGGGCCACCAGAATCCAGCAGCTTAGAGAGAGAAAGAAAGAGAGAGAGTTAAAGAGAGGAGGTTATTCTCCACATGGCTACTGCTCTGCTCTCGCCCTGAGAGGTGCACCCCTCTGCTCCGTAAGTGGTTTAACCTGTGGAGCTGGGGCTGGACACAATGAGACCAATCTCAAGGACTAGTAAGCGGTGCAAGGGAAGGAACATTTTGTGAAAAAGGAATTTAAAAAACGGACAACCGCTTCACTGATAATTTAGCATTCAGCTTCAGTTGTGAAAGGTCTCCTTCTACTATCTTGTGCTCTGCAAGTCATTCATGTTGTGACATTTTTATTTCTGCTTTACTTTTGTGCCAGCATCCAGGAGACAACCATGTGTTTGTCCTTGGTTTTCAAGCCAACTCTATCACTCAGCTCTATCCGTCAGCTTGAGTTTGGTAGGTATTAGCAATGCCAGAGAACACTGAATCACACATTAAAGGAGAGGCTTCCTGTCTTAATGTGAGCATACAACACACTGGAGCTTCTTATAGGAATAAGCTTGATAATGATGTCAACGATTATTCCCATTGTGTTAACAATCATGGAAAAAACACATTTCTAGTGTTTCTGAAGCTCTATTAAGTGTTTATAAATCAGACCATGTAATGATTATATCCCCACCCAAGTCTTCAGCCCAGAACTATCAACGACAGCACTGGACTTGAACATGTCAAAAACCAGGAGGGAGGAGATATGAAGATGGTACCTTCTCATTTGATAAAAAGTGGAGGGAACAAGGAAAGAAGGCAGAGAATGGTATGAGAACTCCCTCCCTCCCCCTCCCTCTCTCCTTCTCTGTCTCCCTCCCCCTGGGTCTGTGTGACCTGACCTGAAGCCTAGGCTGCCCGACCTGGTGGAGAGGAGAACATGTAGGGGAATGTGAGCATGGCTGTGGGAGATAGCGGGTCCTGGACCCTGCCACTGGGGAGTTCCATTCAGGCTCCTCTCCCTGACACTGAGTCTCTTTGTGCCCTGGAGCAGGAGGAGATGGCTACAACAAATAGCGGTTAAGAGTCAGGGCAGGCAGGACAAACCCAGCTTCCTAGCCCAGCGGAATATCAATGAGGAAAGCAGCACTCCCCTGCCCGTCCCTCCGGCCCCCTCACAGACACGGGCACCGTTTGGGACTGGGGCTGAGACCAGGCAGGATGGGTTGATAGGGCTGGGGCTGGGACCAGGCAGGGTGGTGGGCCCACGGATGGGTTGATAGGACTGGGGCTGGGACCAGGCAGGGTGGTGGGCCCACGGATGGGTTGATAGGGCTGGGGCTGGGACCAGGCAGGGTGGTGGGCCCACGGATGGGTTGATAGGACTGGGGCTGGGACCAGGCAGGGTGGTGGGCCCACGGATGGGTCGATAGGACTGGGGCCGGGACCAGGCAGGGTGGTGGGCCCACGGATGGGTCGATAGGGCTGGGCCTGTCAGACTGGCATCATTCAGACTGTAGATCACTATATCCCTGCCTTTCAGCGTCTCCCACTAGATCTCTGGCCCAGCCGCCATTATCAGTCCCCAAACATTTACAAATCAGTGTAAACTGCATCCCTGCGCTGGGTGCCGGGTGGCAACATGCATGGGAGCGCATAGACTGGCTTCATTAGTGGGTCTGTGGGCTGGGAGGAGCAGAGGAGTAGAACAGGAGAGAGATGTACTGAGGCTGGAGGGGCATAGGAGGATCAGGGGCTGGGCTTTGTATGACTGGCAGAGAGTGGAGGTAGAGAAACACAGCAGCACCAGTGCACACATGTAGATATGTACACCGCTTAAATACCGAGTTATGCTGACCTGCAGGGGGAGCAGATGGTGAGGGAACCTGGCCTGTATAGAGCCAGCTGTGTGGTGGGCTGAGGAGAGGAGCCAGGCTGGGCGGTGGGTTTGTTTGTCTTAATGTGAAGGGCTAACCCACTGAGGTAGAATACTAAACGAGATTAATGTAGTGTAAGCACATGATCTAGCTGGGTAGAAATGCCAACACATGGCTGGGTTCAGGGAAACAGCTCAACTACTGAACGAGTGTGTGTGTGTGTGTGTGTGTGTGTGTGTGTGTGTGTGTGTGTGTGTGTGTGTGTGTGTGTGTGTGTGTGTGTGTGTGTGTGTGTGTGTGTGTGTGTGTGTGTGTGTGTGTGTGTGTGTGTGTGTGTGTTTGAGTGCGTGTGTCTGTGTGTGTGTGCTTGAGTGCGTGGGTGTTTGTTTCTGTACTTGTATTACAGTAGTAATGAGTGTTGCCATGAATGAGTAATGTAGTGGGCTGGGGAGAGGGGGGGTTATAGCATTAGCACAGTGAAGACATTCTTTACATATTCCATACTATAGTAGACAACCCCTCCTCCTCCTCCCATCTCCATTATAGCCCTGAGAGGAGTGTTGCTTGAGAATATGGGGCCTTGACAAAGTTTTGACCCCCTGTTGCCCCTTCTCCTCTCTGTCACCCCGCTAGTTGCATCCCCTAAGTGCAGTGTGTGATTGAGTCCTGCTCTGCCTGCCCAGCCAGCCGTGCTCCAGCTCCCTCTCTTACACTGTTTCACTAAACATGCTTGATTAGGCAAAGTACATCCCATCCCCTAATGGTGTGATGAGCCCCTGAGAAGATTACTACAGACACATCGAGAGGGAGACGAGCACCCACTCTCATCCCCAGAAATCACCCCTGCATACACACACACACACCCTCACTCGCACACGTGCACACACACACACACACACACACACACACACACACACACACAGCACCCTAACCAAATTCAGGATGTAATTTCATTACCATCCGCTGTCATCACCAGGCCAGGGAGGAGGGAGGCTTGTAGCTCAGACCCAGAGATGTGGCTCAGACCCAGAGATGTGCTCTTTGGAAGAGCCACATGATAATATGATTCTCTTAGTCCCCCATGACTATATATTAAAGAATCTAGGGTTCCCCTTTCTATAGCGCTTCAAGCTTGCACACAGACGGACACACACATATACACACACACACACACATACGTGTTTCACACACACAATCAGCCTCTTCTTCTCTACCCCATGATGTATAATCATGCTGTGTCCCTCTGTTGTTTAGCTGCTACAATCAAACAGAGGCAGTTTTTAAATGTGTCAACACCAGAATGAGAAATCTGGGTAATTTACTGTGAAGCGCTCCAAAATCTTTGCTCTTTGAAAATCAGATATGAAATGTTTTAACTGTTTTTTCATACATTAGCAATCCTCTGATGCAGTAAATTGTTTTCTTTGGCAGCCATTTCTTTCTGCTGGGAGATTTTTGTTTGGTTCTGTTTGATATGTAGCTCACACAGTGTCGCCCCCTCCCTCCCCCTCCCTCCCCCTCTCCCACATGACCCGATCTGTGTGTATAAATATCATGGACTGTGTGTGTGTGCCTGAGGCCATGCCATTGTCTGTTGTTGGCTCGTTTTCCTCGGTAACCCAGTGATTAGCTAATGGCCCCCGGCCAGAAACTGCCATGTCGGGATGGGACACCCTAGAAAGAGCCAAACCAAATAAGGAGACATGTAACCCAGTCTGCTGAGGAATTAACGCAGACAGCAGACATTTTACTCATCCAGCGAAACACATCGAAGGATAAGCACAAAAACGTTTGCATTTTTGTAAAGTTGTAGAGAACATTCTATTTAGTCCGCACTGATCATTCTTGTCATGTTTTCATAATTTTTCATTTTTTTTGTCTCTATGGTAATATTTGTTTGGGTTTTTTGGGTTTTGTTGTATTGGATTTTGATTTGCTCTCTGGTGTGTGAGTTTGATGATGATGATGATGATGATGATGAAGAAGAAGATGATGATGATATTGATTAGGAGGAAGATGATGGTGATGATGATGATTAGGAGCAAGATGATGATGAAGATGTGTATGACGAAGAGGATGAGGATAATGATGATTCTGTACTGTGAACAGCATCTCAGTATTTGCACCCACTCTGATGCCTGAGTCGTGTCTGAGAGGTGGAGAAGAGGAGAGGAGAGGAGCTGGCAATACATACTGGCGATCACGATGAAGTGAACTTTCCCACAAAGAGAACTTTCCCACTCGAGTCTCCTGCTACTGTGACAGTCCTGTGGCTCTCACCAGAGGCTGTCTGTCCCTGTCTGTGACCAGGGACACTGTCATTAAAAAACACCAAGTGTCCCTGTGTGTACATAATCTCAATGCTTAAATGTAATTTAAGTGCAGTAGCTGCATGACACAGCCTCTGTGTGTACATATGTAGAGACATGTGAATTTGTACAGTACATGCAAGTGTGTGTGCTTGTGTCCGCAAATGTCCATCAGACAAACACATGCATGCACCCTCAAGCAACTGCACAAGACACACACACACACACACACACACACACCCTTCAGCAGTTGAACACCATTTCCACATCATCCTCAGCGCTGCCTGTCACTTAGCATGGAGACTTTGCTCTCTGTCAACTTTCTTATTCTAATAAACCACTCAGACATTGACCATCTATCTACCTGTGACAGTTTTTGCTCTGGTAATGACTTTTTCTTCTCCTCCTAAGGGGATGACAGTATATATATAGGCAGTATATAACTAATTACTTGTCTGTGCTTCAACTTTATTTGTAAGATACACATTTAGTACTTTGCTATCAATTGAGTGTCAAATGCATTAGTACACTTCTGTTTAGCCATGGTGTAGTTAGAAAATACCACCACTGTCCAACAGAGAGTGCTGTTCCTCCAACAATGGCCTGGAGTCGTAAAATAAGGTCTGAACCATGCCTCTCCCTCTGCCATGGCAGTCCAGTGCGGTCCTCCGCTTTGCCATAATGAGTAATACCGCATTTGACTATTGTGAGCATTAACCATCCAAAAGCATCAAAATGAACAATATAAATTAACTCAAATAGTGTTTGTTTTTTCTCTCTCTCTCTCTCTCTCTCTCCTCTCTCTCTCTCTCTCTCTCTCTCTCTCTCTCTCTCTCTCTCTCTCTCTCTCTCTTTCTCTCTCTCTTTCTCTCTCTCTCTCTCTCTCTCTCTCTCTTTCTCTCTCTCTCTCTCTCTCTCTCTCTCTCTCTCTCTCTCTCTCTCTCTCTCTCTCTCTCTCTCTCTCTCTCTGTATAAGGCAGTAACACATCTGTTGACAAGTAAAGGGGTTGTGAGGCCTGTCAGTGCTTGATGGGTCCTCATAACTGGCAGTGAGGTGCTGGAGCCACGCACCCCTCCCTCACTCAGCCACCTCATCCCTTGCTGGTGTCACCTGTTTTCATACATTTTCAGAATCAATCAGCCGAGCCATGGGTACATTCATGTGATGAATCTAATTCATGAATGGATTGGACCAATGCCAGCCCAGCAGACACTGTCGGGTTGACTTACATCTAAGCTCACTGCAGGCTAACAGTGAGACACAGCCCTGTTATGTGTATTCAGATTCCAGCCACAACTTGTCTTTTGGAATTAATTACAGGGCTGAATTGTGTAAACATCCTGAATATAATATAAGACACAGGGTGTAATTTGAGGGCCCTCTAGCCGACATATTCATCAGGCACCTCAGAGAGAGAGAAGGAGAAGGTAATTCTATTTAATACTCTATCTGTTTGCTTTCAGGCACCAACACAGACACGGGGGCTGCCTACGCAGCACACAGACATACAGATCACACACACTCAAACACAGAGGGTGCAAATGACTGTAAAATGATACAATCACTATCAGTATGGACATTGATCAGGTCTCTATTTAACTATCACAGGAGTCTCCTGGGACAGAGACTATCCATATAACATTACTCTCTACAATGTTGACCGTATTTGATTTCTATAATAGGGCATTTCTATTCTGATTTTAGATGCCTTTTCAATATTAATTTTCCAATACAAACACGGTCAATATTGATTATTCAATATAAACATTGTCAATATCTATCATCCAACGATGGGCGGCAGGTAGCCTAGTGGTTAGAGTGTTGTGACAGTAACTAAATGGTTGCTAGATCAAATCCTTAAGGTAAAAATCTGTTCTGGCCCTGAACAAAGCAGTTAACCCACTCTTTCTAGGCTGTCATTGTAATAATAATAATCTGTTCTTAACTGACTTGCCTGGTTAAATAATGGAAATGTACTGTATTTTAGCATAAAGAACCGAGCAGGGTGTGATGACCAGCCTGAACACATGGGGGAGACATTAGCTTGCCAAAAAGTTAGGTCCAGAAAAGAAGCACATTTTACGCTTCCTTTCAGTTGTTAGAAAAGACGACACCAGACACCTAGACAGTAGGAAAATATCTATATCATTTATATATCGTATAACCATCCAAATATTTTTATGATACTTCAAGTGACAGCATTCACTAGGCCAAAAAAGAATATAGAGTAGCTGAAAATCCCTCTCCATTCCTACCTATACAGTTCTAGAGAGAGCAGTTCTCTCTGAAGAGGCTTCTTGGTTCTCTCTTTTGTTAACCTCCCTGGAATCAGTTCCTTGCGGAACTCCTTCACTAAGAAGAAATATCCAATAGCATCTAAACAGCAGCTTGTTGTGGCAATCCCTTCTGAGACCTGATAGAAGTTACGCATTAAATTATACTGTTGGCAGTCAAGGGGGACTTCGGAAGCAACATAGAATTTCATGAAAAATGCAATATGGATAGGAGTGTAACAGATGAAAAAGACAACCAAATTGGCTGATATTATTCTAATACTTTTCCTGTTGTGCTTATATGAGTGCGTGTCCTTGTAGGCCAGCAGAGTGCAGATCATCTGACATGAACAAAGCAGCATTGTGAGAAGAGGAATCACATATCCCAGTATCTCCAGAGTCACAATAAAGTCCAGTGGAAAGGGACGGGTGTCTTTCTCAAAGCAGGCCAGTCTGTGCTCAGGCCCATTGGGCTCCCTGAATATCACACATAGGACCACAATAGTCACCCATATCATCACACACACTACAACAGCCACTTGTTTTTTGGAGACACTTCTCCTGGAGTGGAAGGGAAACTGAATGGCAATGAATCTCTGGACACTTACAGCTGTAACAGTGAAGATGCTAGCGTACATGTTGGTGAAGTGGATCAGAACAAGAACAGCACAGAGGCCTGGAGGGTCCAGGGTGAAGAAGGTGTGGTAGATCCTGAAGGGCAAGAAGGTGATGAGGACACAGTCGGCCACGGCCAGGTTGAACATGTAGACGTGTGTGTCTGTCCAGCTGGCTCTCTTCCGATAGAACATCCTCAGTGCAGAGAGATTCAGGACCAGACCCAGAACAAACACAGGGCTGTACACAACCCTCTGGAACAGCCGTACCTCCTCCGTCATGTTGAGGTTACAGAGGTGCTGTCTGTGTGAATAGTTGGACATCCTTCTCACTAAGATGGAGAGTATGAACATGATCATGATGTTTGTACTGATTACATCGAAAATGAGGAACATTACATTCTTATGAAGTTGGTAATGTCTTACTATTTCAAGTGTGTATTACTAAAAGTGAATCTACTAAAAGTTACAATCAGTTAGCAGCAATCAATTGCTGTTTTAGGGCTCAGAGGCTAAAGTTTGTATAGTGACATACTGTACATCATCATTGTACCCATCATTGTGACACTTTTAACTTGGTCTATACATCCTGTTTAATTGAACACACATCGTTCTTTCTTTTGGTGTTGACAGTTTATAAATGTCTTACCTTAAATTGAGAGGAGCTCTGACAAAGGCAGTCTTTTTAATGTGATTGCCACCCACCAAGCCTGCAGATGTTTTTCACCTGTAAATGAAGTCTCCACTTTTACTTTCTACTTCTTGAAGCTGCATGAGAAGCTTGACATTTCTCCTTGACAACAGAAAAATAAATCTGCCTTTGATAGGCTGCGGTCTATTTGCATTTCAAAGTGTAGAACTGGGAGTAACAGTTTGACACGATGACATTAAAGTGTAAAAACATCTCAACAATAAAGAGAGAACAGGAAAATAATCCTGCAGCAACATGAAATGTCAATTATTTTGTGGATAATAATTCATTCATATTTTTGTACTGGTTTTGTAGGGGTTGATACATTAGAAAGGGCAAATCAAGTCTGATGTTTTAAAGTGGAAATTACAGAAATTTTAGAAGCCTTTTTAAACCTTGAATACATTACATGTTTGCCTTTCCTGCTGTACAGGGCCTTTCCTGCTGTACAGGGCATTTCCTGCTGTACAGGGCATTTCCTGCTGTACAGGGCATTTCCTGCTGTACAGGGCATTTCCTGCAATAACAAAGTGATCAAATGAAGATCCTACACTTGTATATGCTACGTTATGCACGTACATGTCTATTTGCAGGTTCTCAAACCACATACAGAACCTTCACAAAGTGATCAAATGAAGATCCTACACTTGTATATGCTACGTTATGCACGTACATGTCTATTTGCACGTTCTCAAACCACATACAGAACCTTCACAAAGTATTCACACCTTTTGATTTTTTCCACATGTTGTTGTGTTACAGCCTGAATTTAAAATGGATTCAATTTAGATTTTGTGTCACTGGCCTTCACACAATACCCCATAATGTCAAAGTGGAAATGCGTTTTTAGAAACATTTATAAATTAATACAAATGAAAAAGCTCAAATGTCATAAGTAATAAGTATTCAGACCCTTTGTTATGGCAAATCTAAATAAATTCAGGAATACAAATTTGCTTAACAAGTAGCATAAGTTGCATGGACTCACTCTGTGTGCAGTAATACTGTTTAACATGATTTTTGAATAACTACTTCATATCTGTACCCCACACATGCAATTATTTGTAAGGTCACTCAGTCGAGCAGTGAATTTCAAACACAGATTCAACCACAAAGACCAGGGTTTTCCACCTATTGATGTGTAAAAAAAAAGCAGACATTGAATATCCCTTTGAACATGGTAAAGTTATTAATTACACTTTGGATGATGTATCAATGCACCCAGTTACTACAAGGATACAGGTGTCCTTCCTAACGCAGTTGCCGGAGAGGAAGGAAACTGCTCAGGGATTTCACCATGAGGCCAGTTACAGAGTTTAAAAACAGTTACAGAGTTTAATGGTCATGATAGGAGAAAACTGAGGATGGATCAACAACGTTGTAGTTAAGCCACTATACTAACCTAAATGTCAGAGAGAAAAGAAGCAAGCCAGTACAGAATACAAAATATTCCAAAACATCTATCCTGTTTGCAGTAAGGCACTAAAGTAAAACTGCAAAACAATGTGGCAAAGAAATATACTATATGTCCTGAATACAAAGCTTTATGTTTGGGGCAAATCCAACACAACACATCACTAAGTACCACTCATATATTCATCTTTCAAGCATGGTGGTGTCTGCATCATGTTATGGGTATGCCTTTCATTGGCAAGGACTATGGAGGTTTTTAGGATAAATATATACAAAATAGAGATAAGCACAGGCAAAATCCTGGAGGAAAACCTGGTTGTCTGCTTTCCAAATTTCCCTTTCAGCAGAACAATAACCTAAAACACAAAATATACTGTACACTGGAGTTGTTTACCAATATGACTTTGAATGTTCCTTAAGTGGCCTAGCTACAGTTTGGACTTAAATCCACTTGAAAATGTATGGTAAGACTTGAAAATGGCTGTCTAGCGATGATCAATAACCAACTTGATGGACCTTGAAGAATTAAAAAAATCATAATGTGCAAATGTTGTACAATCCAGGTGTGCAAAGCTCTTTGATACTTACACAAAAAGACTCACAGCTGTAATCGTTGCCAAAGGTGATTATAACATGTATTGACTCAGGGGTGTGAATACTTATGTAAATTAGATATTTCTGTATTTAATTTTCGATAAATTTGCAATTTAATCCATTTTGAATTCAGACTGTAACACAACAAAATCTGGAAAAAGTTAAGGGGTATGAATACTTTCTGAAGGCACTGTAGGTCTACAGCTGTCCTTTGCTGATAAAGTTTCAGTTTCACTTGCACGGACACAAATTGTTTACTGCTATTCATCCCTCAATCCTCTAGATAATTTGAAATCGTGAGATTTTGGTTAAAATCACTGATTAGGGCTCCCGAGCGGCGCAACGGTCTAAGGCACTGCATCTCAGTGCTAGAGGCATCACTACAGACCCTGGTGTGATTCCAGGCTGTATCACAACCGGTCGTGATTGGGAGTCCCATAGTTCGGCGCACAATTGGCCCTGCGTCGTCCGAGTTAGGGTTTGCCGGGTTAGGCCGTCACTGTAAATAAGAATTTGTTCTTAACGGACTTGCCTAGTTATTATATTATTTCAAATAAAATAGGCTTACTGTACCTTTCATAGAAAAGGACAGACAGAAAAGTACCAGACTGTTGATTTGAAACATAATATTTTCATTGGGCATAGATACTGGAGATACAGTATATGCACATGTTATGTCCTGATGTCTTGTTTTGACACTCTTTGTCCCTCTGTTACATGAGTTGTACTTCAACCTCTTATGTTGTACTGACAATGCTTGTAGCATGGGCGTCAAACCGACAAACATTTTGTGGTGAAAGGGCCCCGAGGGGAAGAAGAAAGCACGCTCCCTAAAGGGGCTTTGACGGACTTCATCTTTGTTCTTTTCAGAGCCTCTCATCCCTCACCATTTCCAATTTTCAAAGAAAATGATTGTCCTCATTTTTACATCCAGTCACACTAAGGTGTTTATCTGTTATGTGACAAACTGTGCTTACTGGCAGCATCTGCCTTTGTCTGGCCGATCAGGTTGGTGTGGAAACCAAGAATCGTCATGGAGACTGGGTTCAAAGGTCAGGTTATTTCAGAAGTGTGACACAGAGAGAGAAAATGGGAGAAAAAATAGTCTGTTTCTGAAATTATTTGGAGCAAAGTTAGATTATTCAGTATTCTCGCAAGCGTAATGCTCATGAGGCCCACTTTGTTTGACATTTTTTCTGGCTTCTTCTTATAATTTTGTGCTACCAACTCAATTGCACGGCCCCTCTAATCAATCTAAAGACCACAGAACCACACTTCTGACCATAGGCTACAAACAATATTTTTCTGACCAGGTAGTTCTTTGTTTCAATAGATGTTCTAGACTGCTGCTGCCCTGCCCTTTCTGTTCCCGGTTTGTCTGGTTTACTGTACATCTGTCTTAATTCTATTCCAACTACACTCATTGATATTCATGGACACACACACATAATGACTCACTCACTCACAATAGAGTTAATTAAAGAGCAGTGTTGTTGAGGCTGCTGTAAATGTATGTGTCAAGGCTTGTGAATAGCACTGAGTGCTGTCGTGTTGTAACCTAATGAGGGTTAGAGTAATTGAAAAGCAATCCCTCCGATTCATCAGGATCATGAGATGTGGTGCACCACGGTTTCCACATAAGATGTAGGAAAGAACATTCAGAGGCCAAAGACTTTGAAGGGGGAAAAACTATTGTGAGAAACACTTCGTTTTTTCTCAGAACTCAATCTCCCATTGATCAGTATTTGATTGAGTGTTTGCTGTTGTAAAGCATCGTCTCAGAAAAAATATATAAAAAAACAGACTTTCGGACATTTAGATTCATTCAGATAAAGTTTTAACCGGCGATAGTAAACACCCACATAGAAGATGTTTTGGTAGCGTCGGAGGTGGAACTGCATTGGAGCCGTCTAAACGGTGATCATTGAGGGAATTTGATTAATCTGGCCGGGGTGTCCGGGTTGGCGTGTTTTGCGCCGTGTGAAGGTTCATTGCATTTGTTTTGGAACCTGGCTGCCTCCTAGGAGTGAGCCATGTGCTCCATTCAAAGCCCAGGTGAAGTCAGCTCAAAACAAAAGTGATGTCATTAAACAAGTGGAGTAGGCCTAATGAGTATGCTTCTGTGTTTTTACATGCAAAGGTGATTGCTTTGATGAAAAAGCTTTGTCTGCCAACCCATGAAAACTAGTTAGAAAATGCAAACATACAGTATATTTCATGGAAAGAGATGTCGTACAGTTGAAGTCGGAAGTATACATACACCTTAGCCAAATACATTTCAACTCAGTTTTTCACAATTCCTGACATTTAATCTTAGTAAAAATTCCCTGTTTTAGGTCAGTTAGGATCACCGCTTTATTTTAAGAATGTGAAATGTCAGAATAATAGTAGGGAGAATGATTTATTTCACCTTTTATTTCTTTCATCACATTCCCAGTGGGTAAGAATGTTACATACACTCAATTAATATTTGGTAGCACTGCCTTTAAATTGTTTAACTTGGGTCAAACGTTTCGGGTAGCCTTCCACAAGCTTCCCACAATAAGTTGGGTGAATTTTGAGGTTTGTAGGCCTCCTTGCTAGAACACACTTTTTCAGTTCTGCCCACAAATTCTCAATGGGATTGAGGTCAGGGCTTTGTGATAGCCACTCCAATACCTTGACTTTGTTGTCCTTAAGCCATTTTGCCACAACTTTGGAAGTATGCTTGAGGTCATTGTTCATTTGGAAGACCCATTTGCGACCAAGCTTGAACTTCCTTACTGATGTCTTGAGATGTTGCTTCAATAAATCCACGTAATTTTCTTCCCTCATGATGCCATCTATTTTGTGAAGTGCACCAGTCCCTCCTGCAGCAAAGCACCCCCACAACATGATGCTGCCACCCCCGTGCTTCACGGTTGGGATGGTGTTCTTCGGCTTGCAAGCCTACCCCTTTATCCTAACATAATGATGGTCATTATGGCCAAACAGTTGTATTTTTGTTTCATCAGACCAGAGGACATTTCTCCAAAAAGTACGATCTTTGTCACCATGTGCAGTTGCAAACCGTAGTCTGGCTTTTTTATGCCGGTTTTGGAGCAGTGGCTTCTTCCTTGCTGAGCGGCTTTCAGGTTATGTCGATATAGGACTCATTTTACTGTGGATATAGATACTTTTGTACCTGTTTCCTCCAGCATCTTCACAAGGTCCTTTGCTGTTGTTCTGGGATTGATTTGCACTTTTCGCACCAAAGTATGTTAATCTCTAGAAGACAGAACGCATCTCCTTTCTGAGCAGTATAATGGCTGCGGGTCCCATGGTGTTTATACTTGCATACTATTGTTTGTACAGATGAACGTGGTACCTTCAGGAGTTTGGAAATTGCTACCAAAGAAGGAACCAGACTAGTGGAGGGCTACAATTTTTCTTCTGAGGTCTTGGCTGATTTCTTTTGATTTTCCCATTATGTCAAGCAAAGAGGCACTGAGTTTGAAGGTAGGCCTTGAAATACATCCAGAGGTACACCTCCATTTCACTCAAATTATGTCAATTAGCCAATCAGAAGTTTCTAAAGCCATGACATCATTTTCTGGAATTTTCCAAGCTGTGAATTATAAGTGAAATAATCTGTCTCCCATTGAACGGATGAGCCATTCTCTAAGACAACTGCTGGAAGTTGAACCAAAAGCTGACAGGGGGATTCACAAGATCATCAAAATGTTTTTTTTTTAATTCAATGTACTATTAAGCAAATCTTTATAATGGGTCTTCAAACATTTGGCTGTCATTCAAAAACCATGTGTACTCTAAATACCATGCATTTAGTCTGGGCTGTGGAGAGACATATCATCAATGATTGAAGAACCCCAGTGGAGAGTCAGCAGAACAGGACTGCAGCCAGCCAGCAAGTTCATAGTCCCATCTTGTTGAGGTGTAAATCGGGGTCATTCTACCTGCATGCTCCTGAAGACCGTGTGAGGGAGCCTTGGCTCTCCTCCAAGGTAGTTTTATGAGCTGGCCTGTAGCACTGTTCAGTGTTAGCTGTCATTTCATTAAAAGCTACTCTCAGTGTCAGGTTACCACAGGGGTAAAAATGCCTGCTCATGATCCTCTGGTGTTCCTTAAAGGCGTTCACCAGAGGTCTGAATGATAATGCTAGCCTGGCCCCATTTCTGGGAAATTACAAATGAACATGACTCAAGTGTTTTGTCACTATAACATAACATTACATACAGTAGAGTGCAGAGGACGCTGGTGGGAGGAGCTATAGGAGGACAGACTCATTGTAATGGCTGGAATGGATTTAATGGAACAGAGTCAAACAGGTGGTTTCCAAATGTTTGATGTGTTTGATACCCTTCTATTTATTGCATTCCAACCATTACATTAAACCCATCCTCATATAGCTCCTCCCACCAGCATACTAGCAGATACCCATAGACTTCCAGTTATTGCACTAAAGCTAGTCAGCATTGGCTCGCTAAACTACCTCTAAAGCCTTGTTCACACTGCAGGCCTTAATGCTCAAATTAGTTTTGTTTTTCAAATCCGTTTCGATTACTGACTGTCCAAACATGTTACAAGTGACCAACCCGGATTTGTGTGTGTTCAGACAGCAGCCACTTGCTGACAAGGCTACACTAGTTGTCATAATAACAACTGGTATGTGCAGTGGTGTGGGCTGATTGGTGGTGGTGCTTGTGCTTCCTCAGAAGTTATGTAGCAAGCTAAGGTGACAACAATGCCTGACATGGGCATTTCCCAGTTGCTGTGAGTGTTCAAAATCACAGAGTAAGAACACTTTTAAAGCCTCAAAAGATAACATGATCCAACTTTTAAAACAAGTTATTTTTACCTATAGCAGTCAACTAGCTAGCTAGGTAGCTGTTTAGCTTTCAAGCACATTCACTAATTTTCTTGTAAACATTTAACAAGCTAGTTAGCTACCACATGTTCTTGTCAAACTGTCAACAGAGTAGCTAGCAAGCAACAAGATATGCTAAATAACAGTCTAAAAAACACTTGAGGGCAAACCTCCTACAAAGGTGATTTGAAATGTGACTTGAAATATCTGATTCCATGTGCTTTTTTAATGTTCAGGCTGCAGGAAAAAGAGCAGATTCGAATCAGACATGCAAATAAATAGGATTTGAGTCACTTCAAACTGTCAATGTGAACAGGGCTTAACTTCCTTCATACAGGACACAGGCACATAAAAATGGTATCCACTAGTTCATCTGACTCTGCGGAAGTAGATAAAGGGCATCATTACCAGAATCCCGAAGTATCCATTTAAAGCAGCTTCTATTGATACACACCTAGAAGATAAAGAAAATATGTTTTATTTTCACATACACCAGATAGGTGCAGTGAAATGTGTGGTTTTCCAGGGTCAGCCATAGTAGTACAGCACCCCTGAAGCAAATTAGGGTTAAGTGCCTTGCTCACGGGCACATCAACACATGTTTAACCTTGTCAGTTCAGGTATTCGAACCAGCAACCTTTCAATTTATATTTGTTTTTATTATGGATCCCCATTAGCTGTTGATAAGGCAGCAAGCTACTCTTCCTGGGGTCCAGCAAAATGAAGGTAGTTTATACAATTTAAAAAACATTATAATACATTAACAGATTTCATAACCAACTGTGTGCCCTCAGGCCCCTACTCCACCACTACTACATATCTACAGTACAAAATCCATGTGTACGTGTGTGTATAGTGTGTATGTTATCATGTGAGTGTATGTATGTGTCTGTGCCCATGTTTGTGCTGCTTCACAGTCCATAAATTTGATAATCTTGCCAAATAAAAAACCATTAAAGTAGTGAACAATATCAGTTGGTTTTGTGATGAATGAGCCATCTGATTCAATGAATGATGGAGCTGAGTTTGCCTTTTTTCCCCAAATGTGTTTTAATTGCTCCAATGCTTTTTACTATCATTCTTTATGTCATTTATCTTTGTTTCATAGTGTAGTTTCTTAATATTTTTATTCAGTTTAGTCACATGATTTCTCAATTTGCAATACATTTGCCAATCGGTTGTGCAGCCAGACTAATTTGCCATTCCATTTGCCTCATCGCTCACAACCACACATTTTTAAAATTCCTTATCAATCCACTGGGATTTAACAGTTTTTACAGTAATTTTCTTAAAAGGTGCATGCTTATTAGTAACTGGAATAAGCAATTTCATAAATGTGTCAAGTGCAGTGTCTGTTGCTCAATTACTGACTCAATTACTGGCCCAATGCTCTAACCGCTAGGCTACCTGCCGCCTGACCTGTCAGTCTGGGAGGGAACTGATGCCATTTTCCCATCACTAGAAAGTGTGTATGAGAGTAAGTGAGAAAAACTGTTGAAACACTCCCAATCATCCAAAACAAGTGGAACTTAATACTGTGAAACAATTTGCGTTTATTTTATGAAATTGACTTTGAAAGGAAAAGCATGCAGCAATTCCTCTTGTCAAATCACTCATTCTTCATCTTGTTGGAGGTGTGTTTGAATGGGTTCCTTCTGCCTTTGGTCATGGCTGAGAAGACCCTGACAATGAGGGGGAGTTTTTTAGGCTTCTCCTTCAACTGAGAGATGGAGGGAGAAATGTCTCCAAGTGAAGACAGCACCATGAGGCTCAATGTTTTTTATTTATTTAACTAGGCAGTTAAGAACAAACTCTTATTAACAAATTTACAATGATGACCTACCCCGGCCAAATGCGGATGATATTGGGCCAATTGTGCGCCGCCCTATGGGACTCCCAATCACTGCCGGATTTGATACAGCCTGGATTCGAACCAGGGACTGTAGTGACACATCTTGCCTTAGACTGCTGTGCCACTCGGGAGCCCAATATTGGGGACGAAGGCATGAGAGAGGGGGTGGTGGGGGGATAGAGGAGAAAGTGACGGGAGTCGGGGGGGGGGGGGGAGAGTAAATTCATGAGAGCGATGTATTCATTCATTATGCTATGTTGTAGTTTTAAGGTCTGTTTACATGTTCCACACACTTCAACAAAACTACAACTCTAGCTACAGTAGAGCTCTGAAATATCCTTACCGTGGCAATGTCCACCAGCAGAGGAAATCACAGTCTGCTCCTGGATGGACTGGCAGTCCTGCTTGTTTACTCTTTTGCGACGCTAGCAGTTGAAAGAGAAAGAAAATTACAAAGAGAATATGTAAATGACCTGAAAGCTATTGAGGATGGTAGCTGGCTCTATAGTCACTCCTATCTGTCATATCTTTAATCTGAGCCTAGAGGAAAGTCTTTGTCCTCAGGCCTGGAGGGAAGCCAAAGTCTACCCAAGAGTGGTAAAGCGGCCTTTGCTGGTTCTAACAGCAGACCTATCAGCTTGCTGCCAGCTCTTAGCAGACTGTTTGAAGAAATGGTGTTTGACCAAATACAATGCTATTTTTCTGTAAACAAATTAACAACATACTTTCAGCATGCATACTGCCCTGACACAAATGACTGATAATTAGTTGAATGAAATTGATAATAAGAAGATTGTGGGAGCTGTATTGTTAGATTTCAGTGCAACCTTTGATATTATTGACCGTGTTATGGCTTTTCAATCTCTGCCATATCGTGGATTCAGAGCTACAGTATTTATCAAATAGAAATCAGAGTTTTCTTTAATGGAAGCTTCTCTAAAGTGTGGTGTACAGCAGGGCAGCTCTCTAGGTCCTCTACTCTTTTCTATTTTTACCATTGACCTACCACTGGCATTAAACAAAGCATGTGTCCATGTATGCTGATGATTCAACAATATACACATCTGCAACCGAAGTCACTGAAACCCTTAACAAAGAGTTGCAGTCTGTTTTAGAATGGGTGAGCAGTAAAAAAACTGGTCCTGAACATCTCTAAAACTAAGAGCATTGTATTTGGTACAAATCATTCCCTAAGCTCTAGACCTTAGCTGAATTTAGTAATGAATGGTGTGGCTGTTGAACAAGTTGAGGAGACTAAATTAGTTGGTGTTACCTTAGATTGTAAACTTTCACAGTCAAAACATAAAGATTTAATGGTTGTATAGCTGGGGAGAGGTCTGTCCATAATAAAGAGATGCTCTGCTTTTTTGACACCACACTTGACAAAGCTAGTCCTGCAGGCTCTAGTTTTGTCTTATCTCGATTAGTGTCCAGTCATATGGTCAAGTGCTGCAAAGAACGGCCTAGTGTCAGTTTTGTCAGTTGGCCCAGAACATAACGGCATGTTTTGCTCTTCATTATAATCATTAATACTATGCATGCCCGTCTCTCTTAGCTGAGAGTTGAGGAAAGACTGACTGCATCACTTCTTGTTTTTATAAGAAACAATGTTGTTGGAAATTCCAAATTGTTTAGATAGTCAACTTACACAAAGTACTGACACACACACTTACCCCACCAGACATACCACCAGGGGTCATTTCACAGTCCCCAGGCCCAGAACAAATTCTAAGAAATGTACAGTATTATACAGAGCAATGAGTGCATGGTACTCCCTTCCATCTTATATAGCGCAACTGACCAGCAAACCTGGTTTAAAAAAACAATAAAGCAACACCTCAAGGCCTCTCCCCCATGTGACCTACTTGTTGTGTGTATGTACTGACATGTAACTGATAGATGCACACACACCACATGTTCATGTTTTTGAATGTACAGAAATTGTAAAGTCTTTTGTGTGTAATGTATTTTTCGTTATGTGCCGGACCACAGACTAACTGTCGCTATTGGCGTCGGCTAATGGGGATCCTAATAAATCAAATAAAACAATTATCCGAACCCCAAAGCAACAATTTGGTGTTGAATAACAAATATATTGTAATGAACACGAGGGGAGACAGAGAGCTGGTTTCAAGCGCAGGGCACAGCAGGTGTTTATTGCAAATGACCACAGGAGGAGGCAGGTACCTGTGTCCAGGGGCAGGCAGAAGGTCATACACAGGAGGAGGCAGGTAGCTGGGTCCAGAGGCAGGCAGAAGGTCATACACAGGAGGAGGCAGGTAGCTGGGTCCAGGGGCAGGCAGAAGGTCATACACAGGGGGTCCAAAGGGCAACAGTACAGGCAGGGAAAAGACTAGTAACGTAATCCAGGAGATCAGGCAATAGGTAGAGAACAGGAAATCCAATAGGCTAAAGTACAGGCAGGGAAAAGGCTAGTAACATAGTCCGGGAGATCAGGCAATAGTTAGATAACAGGAAATCCAATAGGCTAAAGTACAGGCAGGGTACAGGCAAAAGGCGTCGTTAGTGAGGCAGGGAAAAACTATCATACATGGGAGGAGTAACTCACGGGAAACACAGCACTCTGAAAGACATGTGTCACAAAACAAACAATACCTCACAGTGATGGGGTGCAAAGAACTGAACTAAATAGTGTGTGATAATTGAAACAAAAATACAACAAATCTCTCTGCTGTACCTTGAAGTTGATCCTCATTTTGGTAATTGGAAAACAAAGGATGCTCCCTCGTTTCTGCTGAGCCTCCATCTCTGTGTTAGTCTGGGTGGCTACAGGAGGCTGGTCTGCTGGGTCAGTTGCAGAAGATCTCAAGGCCTCAATGTATTCTCAGGGATTTTACCAGAACTCTCTCGAAAGCAGGGTCCTGGGTGGCCATGGCTGCTTGGAGGGGGTTACAAGATCCACATTATTCCAGTAGGTCCTTATTTACAGCCCTGAACACCCTGTGGATACTCATGTCCTGGGGATGTGCCTGAGACATGGAGCAGCTGGATGCAGAGCAGAACTCAGACAGGACTTGTCTGACAAGATGCTGAGATGTAGCTGTCATGTCTGATGCCTGTTGGGAGGGTCCATCTAAGGCTGATGACCTCATTTTGGATAGTAGCCAGTATGCTGACCAGGCAGATTAAATCATGTTTGCCAGACTCTATAAGGACTTCAGAAGGAATACAGTGGCAGTGCTGACGTCTGGGGTGGTTGAGACTTCCCTCAGGTGGCCAGAGCTGCTGTCAGTATCAACTCCTGTTAGTACTCCAGAGGTCCCCATGCTGCCAGAAGGAGTGGAGGATCGAGGCGAGGCTTTGGCACTCGATGGCCGGCTGCTGTTTGTGTGTGACAACACCTTGTCATGTTCTCCATAGTCTACATCCTGGGCTGCTGAAGTGGTCTACATGACCTGTTTCAACATCACCCTAGTGAAAAGGCTGACTGTATCTTTGTAGGGAAAGGAAAAGGGGATACCTAGTCAACTGAATGCATTCAATCGAAATGTGTCTTCTGAATTTAACCCAACCCCTCTGAATTAGAGAGGTGCGGGGAGCTGCCTTAAGCTAATAGGCATCCATGTGATCAGCACCTGTGATGAGCTGAAAGAGCTGGTAGTGGTGCTCTGCTCCAAGGCAGTTGAAGAGTAAAAGGAATTACCTGGGATGATCGACATGCTAGTGAACGATCCTTCCTGATCCAACCCCCATGATGAGGGGAGAATTAGCGAAGCAGCAAATGGCGCTTCACAGACACTTCTGTGAAGGATTATACAGTGTATTCGGAAAGTTTTCACACCCCTTGACTTTTTCCACATTTTGTTACGTTACAGTCTTATTCTAAAATGGATTCAAAATCTAAGAACTTGTTTTTGCTTTGTCATTATGGGGTATTGTGTGTAGATTGTTGAAGGGGACGACGACTATTTAATCCATTTTAGAATAAGGCTGTAACATAACAAAATGTGGAAAAAGTCAAGTGGTCTGAATACTTTCCCGAATACACTATATACCAATAGGTCTAGATAGTAGATTTGAAAAGTTTTACTGTCAATTGCAAATTGCCTTGGCGTACTGCATGATAGTTTGCCAGCAGTTGTTTGTGTGATACTGTATTACAGGCTCTATTTCTACAGAAACTACTGATAATCATGTCCCTCATCAAGAGACTGATGTGGTATACAGGCTCTAACTACTGATGATCTGTTGTTGATCATGTCCCTCATCAAGAGACTGGCGCGGTATACAGGCTCTAACTACTGATGATCATGTCCCTCATCAAGAGACTGGTGCGGTATACAGGCTCTAACTACTGATGATCATGTCCCTCATCAAGAGACTGGTGCGGTATACAGGCTCTAACTACTGATGATCATGTCCCTCATCAAGAGACTGGCGCGGTATACAGGCTCTAACTACTGATGATCATGTCCCTCATCAAGAGACTGGTGCGGTATACAGGCTCTAACTACTGATGATCATGTCCCTCATCAAGAGACTGGCGCGGTATACAGGCTCTAACTACTGATGATCATGTCCCTCATCAAGAGACTGGCGCGGTATACAGGCTCTAACTACTGACTACCGTAAGATCTGCACTGCCATCTCTGGGTGGACAGCCTCCATTAGGGTGTCCGCGATTGTCATCATGTTCTTGTCATTCATGGATGTTCGTGTAATGATAAAGTCCCTGGTGTCAATGATAGAACTCCTTACGATGGGAAACTTCACATCAGGCACCTCATTGGGGATGGGAGTGTCAGGGAGGTTGATCTCTAACTCTGTCTCTGTCACCCTTTAGATCTGGACAAGCAACTATGACCCCTTGAAGATGTGGACAATGATGATTAGGTCCTGGGTGTTTCTTGAACTTGTTAACTGTCACCCTCACTTCTCACTTCCTCCTTCAACATCATTCCCACCATGTCGTTGATCTGAAGAAGCTCCCTGGGTGTATTCATCAACCATTCTCTGGATAGTGACTTGGAATTGTATAAGTCTCTTTGGAAGAGGCCTTTGAAGCCTTTGCTGTTTGTTTAGGACCTGATGGCTTCAGCCCTGTGAGGAAATCATTATGTTTATTCTGCACATTGGTGCAGATGGTCTTAGTCGTTAACCAAAGCTTTTCCTTTGATGTTCTCACAGTAAATCCCAATGAGACCACTGTTGAGGTTTTGAAACTCCATCACTGTTTTCCAGTAATACAGACTCTGTCCATAGTCTCCACAGTAGCATTAAGGACCTCATTGGTCAAAGGGTCCATTAGGGGCTTACTTATGTTCACCCTGCATGGTGTGACTGAGTATTGAACCTGGCTCATCCGTGATTCTGAAGACCAAAATGAGCACACTGATGGTTTATCATGCCAGTGTAGTTAACCAAACAACCTCCACTACATACAGTGCATTCAGAAAGTATTCAGACCCCTTGACTTTTTCCACATTTTGTTACATTACAGCGTTATTCTAACATGCATTAAATAGTTTTTTCCCTTCATTAATCTACACAAAATACCCCTTAATGATGAAGCAAAAACAGAATTTTAGATATTTCTGCAAATGAATAAAAAAATAAAAAAATGAAATATCACATTTACATAAGTATTCAGACCATTTACTCAGTACTTTGTTGAAGCACAATTGGCAGTGACTACAGTCTCGAGTCTTCTTGGGTATGACACTACAAGCTTGGCACACCTGTATTTGGGGAGTTTCTCCCATTCATCTCTGCAGATCCTCTCAGGCTCTGCAGGTGGGATGGGATGGGGAGAGTCGCTGCACAGCTATTTTCAGGTCTCTCCAGAGATGCTCGATCAGGTTCAAGTCCAGGCTCTGGTTGGGCCACTCAAGGACATTCAGAGACTTGTCCCGAAGCCACTCCTGCATTGTCTTGGCTGTGTGCTTAGGGTCGTTGTCCTGTTGGAAGGTGAACCTTCGCCCCAGTCTGAGGTCCTGAGCGCTTAATGTTTTGTACACTCAGTGTACATTATTCTTCATGACATGCTGGAAAACGCTCCATTGGCTGGATAAGAAAATAAACATATTTAAGTTAGTGTTCACTGGTGTTAATGAAGTTACGGAGTCACCAGATAGCCATTATGTAAACAAATAAATTATAATAAGTAGAACAAATGTGTCTATTCCATTAAAAGTGATTACTAAGTACACAGTTTGTTTTTGGTTAGTGTTAGAGCTGGTATGTTGTTTTATGTAAGGTTAGTGAAAGACATGGGACATACTCATCAGTTAGACTCAGGAAGTTGAGGAGGACTGGAGCGCAGCCTCTCTATATTAAGAGAAGGCATTACAGTCCTCTGAGCCTCCTTCTCCAGCTGCTCAATGATAGACCTCAGGTCCACGAAACCACACCTGGGTACCTGAGAGGACTCTGGGGAACCACAAAGAGAAATATAAAGTTGAATCTTAACTAATTTGACTTATTGGTGTGACTTCCACCATATTGCTTTCACTTATCATATCTTCTCTGATCAGTGCTGATGAAGGGAAGGAGACAAAGACATTGAGACTCACACATTTATCCTCTTTTTACCTACTGTGCATTTCAACACAACGTGCACCCAACATAAAACAACCATCTGAGCTGCACCAGTGGTGCTGTCCTGCTCCACTGAAGTCTTCTTGGCTCGGCCACTGGTCTTCCTTATGGCCTAGAAGACAATAGATTACAGGTCTCATAGCAGATCTAAGGTTAGTTTAGTGAAGGTACTGTAGGCTTATCCTAGATCTGTGCCTAAGGGGGCAGGCAGACAATGTGTCAAGTATAATTGAAGAGTATCATTCCAAAACGCTATACCCACCAATTTTTCACATTTCTGTTTTTTCTCATAAAAGATTATTGCTACTAGGTACCTTCATGTGTGTGTAAAATATGACTGTTCTCAGATTTGTATTAATAGATTAGACATGTATTAAAATGGATTTAGTTGCAAAATACTATAAATCCATTGTTTAGCTCGAATGGAATGTTTCTATCCTGTTTATTTGACTGTGATATGTGGTTGTCTCATCTAGCTATCGGAAGATGAATGGACTAACTCTAAGTCTCTCTGGATAAGACCATCTGCTAAATGACAATACTGTCAAATGTAAATATTTTACATACAGATCTCATACTACTGTATTGATTCATATAAAAAAGGAAATATTATATTGATGTCACAAATGTATCATTTGTACAGTTCTTTATTAAAAATGTAGTTATTTATCACGTTTGACTGAGTACAACCTAGCAGTACTACTTATTTGAGAGTGAGGCAGATATACAGCAATCAAATGTATTTATAAAACCATTTTTACATCAGCAGATGTAAAGATCCGCAAGCAGCAAACAATGCAGATATAGAAACACGGTGGCTAGGAAAAACACCTTAAAAAGTCTGGGACTGAGGAAGAAACCTAGAGAGGAACCAGGCTCTGAGGGGTGGCCAGTCCTCTTCTGGCTGTGCCGGTTGGAGGTTAAAAGAGTACATGGCCATTAAGGCTAGATCGTTCTTCAAGATGTTCAAATGTTCATAGATGACCAGCAAGGTCAAATAATAACCACAGTGGTTGTAGAGGGCGCAACAAGTCAGCACCTCAGGAGTAAATGTCAGTTGGCTTTTCATAGCTGAGCATTCAGTGGTCGTGATAGTAGGTGCGGTAGAGAGTGAGAGAGTGACAGCGAGAGAGTCGAAAACAGTAGGTCTGGGACAAGGTAGCACATCTGGTGAACAGGTCAGGGTTCCATAGCTGCGGGCAGAACAGTTGAAACTGGAGCAGCAGCACATCCAGGTGGACTGGGGACAGCCAGGAGTAATCAGGCCAGGTAGTCCTGAGGCATGGTGCTAGGGTTCAGGTCCTCCGGGAGGGGAGGGAGAGAGGGAGAGAGAATTAGAGCATACTTTGCAACCAAACATTATTAGTTAACTCTCTGAAATCAAGTGATAGATGTCTAACAAATACATGTCCCAATGTCATGATTAGATAAACAATAAAAGCTCATTTACAAAAATGTCAGAAAATGTATTGTGACGGTCCCTCCCTGCTCTGTCTACTGGATTTTGCTGTGCTTACTTCCTGCAGGAGATTTGTGGGCGGAGTAGGAGAGGTGGGCGGAGCTGGGAGGGTCATCAGTGCTGATGGGTCACACCTGTGAAAGCTCAGCTGTGGCATAAAGCCACTGTTTCCCCATTCAGCAAGCGATTCCGCTCTCCATGCATACCTTTGGTTGTTTTGTTGTGCCTTTGGCAGTTGATACCTAATTTACTGACCTTTGTGACTCATCTGATTACTGTTGTGTTTACTTTATTTATGGAATAAATTAATTTTGTTATTATGTTACTCAGTGTGTGGTTTCCCATTGTTTGTTACAATCTTGAGCCAGGTTGTAACAGTATACATAGCTTTCTGGATCTTTTTGGTATCTTACTGTCTTGGTTTTCTTGGCCTCATTCTTTGTCTCTGTCTCATCCTTAATCATCATATCCTCCATCGGGTTCATTTGACAATAAGGAGGATCCTCCCCTCTCAAGCTCTGGTGGACAAATGATAGGGCTTAGTTTGTGACTATTAAAAAATAAAATGTACAATATCTAATTTACACCAAAAGGTAACAGCAGTCAGCATGCAGTCCATTGGTTAGCCTATACCAGTAAGTAGCCTAGGCCCTAGGCCTATTGGCCTAAAATATTATCACAGTAACATGCTGACACACTGCTTGCACGCCCGTCTGTGTTGCCAAGCGCTAAAATAGAAGTTAGTTCTAATTGTGACGCGGTGCAAGTCCTGCCTCTCCCATCTCCTCATTGGTTTATAGAAGCAGATACCCATATGCCACCATTGGTTATACCCACGTGGGTGATTGAAAGATGAACTGAGGTCGGTCGGTCATGGTAATATACCTTATTATGAAAGTAGATGCCAATCTCCATATGAAGTCCAAAGAAGAAAAAGGCTGGAAGGAGGAAAGATGACGAGAAACGGTTCTATTTACCGTTTTACGTGTGGATTAATTGTCGGAGTAGAGGACCTTGTGCATTTCAGGTAAAACAACAACTCAACGTTTATATCCCAGGACAAATTAGCTAGCAACAGCAAGCTAGCTAAATAGGACAAATTAGCTAGCAACTGCAAGCTATCTAGCTAAGTTACCATAAATGTTTGATGCTTTTTGACCTGTCCCCAAATGAATAGAATTGGTTCAGAGTTTGTTTTGATATTTCAACCTGCGTGTCGTGATCACGTTTGGTGTGGGGGGACTAAATCAATTTGCGCACGATGGCTCACAATGGTGCACGTGCTCTTCCGGTTTGGGCATGGTGTAACTCAATCGGATTTAAAAAACGAACCCTATCTTGATGTCCTCGGACATTATGTGTCACCTACTGTAGGCTATTTAGACTCCTATTAATTATGGTATTACAAATAGCTACGTTCAAAACACATCTGCGAACTGTCCCCAGGCTCAATAAACTAAACTAAGACATAACAACATTTTACACATGACATCACAATTAAAATATGTCTAGATTCATTGTCAACATCATCAGAAAAATAGTATTTGATTTTGAGAGCCTGATTCCAAAGTGTACTGTTTTTGCACTTGTTTAGGTTATGGTTATCAGGCACTGTTCTCCTCCTCTTTAACGTTGCTACTTGGTCATTCTGTGACTGCATTGGCCGTGCAACATTTATGGCCTCTGCAGAAGTCAGGGTATACTTCTGGCACTTCTCGAAGCAGCACAGAGCGGTTGTGAAGGAAGTTGTCAAGGAAGTGAGTTTGTGTTTATACAGGACTTCCCGCCCTCATCTACCGTCAACCAATAAACGTCAAGCATAAATAGTCTCTTACCTATCATCATTATCATTATCAGCAGCATCATGCTCCCTCACGCTCGTCATCTTTTGACACAAAAAAGTGACAAGCACAACTCTGCATGGCTGGCTCCCTACCAAATCACCGATCTAATCACCGTCCTACCTAGTTTATTACGTTTTAAAGGCCGACTCCTTCATTCAAAAGACACCTGAAGGGCAGCCCCCCAGTTGGTTTAGCCTACTATAGGCCTAACGCTGTGGGGTGGCGCTGGAGAAATGTAGCAAATGTAGCATGGAATTTAGCATTTAGCATGATTTAAATGATAAAAATGTCTGTAAATATCATAGAGTGGGCCATCTGTAGCAAGATCAGAAAAGCACCTGCCACTTTAGGGCACGAAATAGGCTATTTGTTTGGGGCGCCGGCCCACAGCCCCTTTGATTAGGTCGGTGAAACCCGGATAGTAGCAAACTCAGATACTCTTCTCAGGTGTGGTCTACTCACTCAGTTGTAAGCACTTTATATTAAGTTTTAGTTCCCTTTGCGATGTTATACCAATTATTTATAGACCCTAGGCCTACTGAAGATTTAAATCCCTTTATAGTGGCGGTTAGGATGTTCCCAGAGCAGGTATTCCTATGTGTTTGAAGCCTACATGGAATAACGTGGCTCTTTTAGGCCTAGCTATGGTAAATAAATAATAATCTTTTTCAAAAGTGGAATTATGTTTTATTTTTTTTACATAAAAAATATATATTGAATATCCGAAACAAACAATATACTTGCAGTGATGCCGCTCAACAACTACATCATACCAGTCATTCAACAGATTCCCATTCAGAGCGACACACAGAAGCATCCAGGGTCAATGCCCTGGTCAAGGGCACGTTGACAGATCTCCCACCAGGCCAAAAAACGTGAACCCGTACCCTCCAAGATCCCCCCCCACACAGTTACCCAATAGCTGTCCCTCAACCATTCGAGACCCCTCCCACATTCCCCCCACCATAAGAATAAGAAATACAATTATTCAATTCCCCACCCCTAGGGACCCCCCAATGCACCAACAACCAAGAGAATGAACTAAAGAGAAAAAATAAAAAGACAGAAGAAAACAGCAAACAATGCAAAAAAAACACAAAAAACAAACTAAGGACATCAAGGACAACTAAAATCATAACAGCAATGCCAACTGTATATGTTTGTGTGCCTTCTGGCACTATTACATGTATGTGTGTGTTGTTGTATGCGTTTATTTGAACAAGAGTGTGTGTATATGCATGTGTACAAACACCTGAATGGCATCAGCCTCATGCAAAATGGCATTAGCTGTAAAAACTCTGCCCCTCAGTGTCATTCAAACATACTTTTTATTATGTTTTATTTTGACTTTATTTTTGACTTTTATCTTTGACCATCATTCTATCTCCCGCACATTAACTCCACTCCCACTTGGCTCCAATTATGTTTATACATTTTTTTTTTACAAATTGATTAAAAATGAAAAGCTGAAATGTCTTGAGTCAATAAGTATTCAACCCCATTGTTATGGCAAGCCTAAATAAGTTCAGGAGTAAAAATGTGCTTAACAAGTCACATAATAACTTGTTTATTTGTCACATACACATGGTTAGCAGATGTTAATGCGAGTGTAGCGAAATGCTTGTGCTTCTAGTTCCGACAATGCAGTAATAACGAACAAGTAATCTAACTAACAATTCCAAAAACTACTGTCTTATACACAGTGTAAGGGGATAAAGAATATGTACATAAGGATATATGAATGAGTGATGGTACAGAGCAGCATAGGCAAGATACAGTAGATGATATCGCGTACAGTATATACATATGAGATGAGTATGTAAACCAAGTGGCATAGTTAAATACATGTATTACATAAGGATGCAGTCGATGATATAGAGTACAGTATCTACGTATGCATATGAGATGAATAATGTAGGGTAAGTAACATTATATAAGGTAGCATTGTTTAAAGTGGCTAGTGATATATTTACATCATTTCCCATCAATTCCCATTATTAAAGTGGCTGGAGTAGAGTCAGTGTCATTGACAGTGTGTTGGCAGTAGCCACTCAATGTTAGTGGTGGCTGTTTAACAGTCTGATGGCCTTGAGATAGAAGCTGTTTTTCAGTCTCTCGGTCCCAGGTACCATACTGGTTCAGTCTCTCGGTCCCCATACTGGCTGGCAACGTTCTTATCCTTTGTTTGCTAGCTAGCCAACTACGGCTAACGTACAGTCACCTCAATATGTGCAGCCAGAATAACATCAAAATAGCCGCATTTGCATTTGTTTATTTGGACACATCCATAACAATGAGCTAATGGGGCGCGATTTCGCCTGGCATAGAAAATGTCAGGAAACTGTTGTTCAGAGGAGCTAACCAAAAACACAGCTAACACAATCACATAAATGGAAACTGGAGAGACTGCAAACTAGCTGCACTTTGTTTCGTTTGACCTTTTTTCAATTGACATTTCTTTGTATAAAAATTATGCTGATTCATGATTTCAACTGGTTGAGAAACGCTACCTGCCTGTCTGTCTCGTCCCGACTCCCGACACGTTCATTACTATGGGACAGCTGGAAATCGAATTTGAATATTCAAACTATGTTTCAAATGTCAGAGAGACAGACAGCAAGGTTTGTACAAATCTCTGCTGTTGAAAACTAAATGTTAGTCTTAAAGAATGTGAGACAATGTCTAGATGCTTTTTATAGTGGAGATCAAGTTTATAAATTGCTTAGCTGGGCTGATGAGATGGTGCATTGCGCAGTCAGATGGAACAGAGTAAATAGGCATTTTTCACATCAATGACATCAATGAGGTCGCTCTTGCTGCTGGTGAGTCCCTGATCCACCTCTACGCAGACGACACCATTCTGTATACTTCCGGCCCTTCTTTGGACACTGTGTTAACAACCCTCCAGGCAAGCTTCAATGCCATACAACTCTCCTTCCGTGGCCTCCAATTGCTCTTAAATACAAGTAAAACTAAATGCATGCTCTTCAACCGATCGCTACCTGCACCTACCCGCCTGTCCAACATCACTACTCTGGACGGCTCTGACTTAGAATACGTGGACAACTACAAATACTTAGGTGTCTGGTTAGATTGTAAACTCTCCTTCCAGACCCATATCAAACATCTCCAATCCAAAGTTAAATCTAGAATTGGCTTCCTATTTCGCAACAAAGCATCCTTCACTCATGCTGCCAAACATACCCTTGTAAAACTGACCATCCTACCAATCCTCGACTTTGGCGATGTCATTTACAAAATAGCCTCCAATACCCTACTCAACAAATTGGATGCAGTCTATCACAGTGCAATCCGTTTTATCACCAAAGCCCCATATACTACCCACCATTGCGACCTGTACACTCTTGTTGGCTGGCCCTCGCTTCATACTCGTCGCCAAACCCACTGGCTCCATGTCATCTACAAGACCCTGCTAGGTAAAGTCCCCCCTTATCTCAGCTCGCTGGTCACCATAGCATCTCCCACCTGTAGCACACGCTCCAGCAGGTATATCTCTCTAGTCACCCCCAAAACCAATTCTTTCTTTGGCCGCCTCTCCTTCCAGTTCTCTGCTGCCAATGACTGGAACGAACTACAAAAATCTCTGAAACTGGAAACACTTATCTCCCTCACTAGCTTTAAGCACCAACTGTCAGAGCAGCTCACAGATTACTGCACCTGTACATAGCCCACCTATAATTTAGCCCAAACAACTACCTCTTTCCCAACTGTATTTAATTTTAATTTATTTATTTATTTTGCTCCTTTGCACCCCATTATTTTTTATTTCTACTTTGCACATTCTTCCATTGCAAAACTACCATTCCAGTATTTTACTTGCTATATTGTATTTACTTTGCCATCATGGCCTTTTTTTGCCTTTACCTCCCTTCTCACCTCATTTGCTCACATTGTATATAGACTTGTTTATACTGCATTATTGACTGTATGTTTGTTTTTACTCCATGTGTAACTCTGTGTCGTTTTATCTGTCGAACTGCTTTGCTTTATCTTGGCCAGGTCGCAATTGTAAATGAGAACTTGTTCTCAACTTGCCTACCTGGTTAAATAAAGGTAAAATAAAAAAATAAAAAAATTTAACATCATAGATTTAGCCGCTGGTAACTTGTGGAATAGACACCGCCTGGAATGCGGTTTTAACCCACCCGTTGTATAATTATCTGTACAGTCCCTCAGTCGAGCAGTGCACTTCAAACATGGATTCAACCACAAAGACCAGGGAGGTTTTCCAATGCCTCGCAAATAAGGGCACCTATTGGTAGATGGGTAAAAATAACTTCCTAACTTAATTGAGGAAGGAAACCGCTCAGGGATGTCACCATGAGGCCAATGGTGACTTTAAAACAGTTACAGAGTTTAATGGCTGTGATAGGAGAAAACTGAGGATGGATCAACAACATTGGAGTTACTCCACAATACTAACCTAAATTACAGTGTGAAAAGAAGGAAGTCTGTACAGAATAAAAATATTTGTATGTTTGTAATAAGGCACTAAAGTATAACTGAAAAAAATGTGGCAAAAATGTTTACTTTAAGTCCTCAATCCAACACAACAAATCACTGAGTACCACACTTCATATTTTCAATAATGATGGTGGCTGCATCATGTTATGGGTAGGTGGCATTGGCAAGGACTATTTTGGGGGGGATAAAAAGAAGTGGAATAGAGCTAAGCACAAAATCCTAGAGTAAAAGCTGTCTCAGTCTGCTTTGCTGGTGTGTTTACAGACATATTCAATTTCTCCCATATCCCAGTCTGCTGTCCCCAAATGCTTCAAGATGGTCACCATTGTTCCTGTACCCAAGAAAGCAAAGGTAACTGAACAAAATGACTATCGCCCCGTATTACTCACTTCTGTCATCATGAAGTGCTTTGAGAGACTAGTCAAGGATCATATCACCTCCACCTTACCTGTCACCCTAGACCCACTTCAATTTGCTTACTGCCCCAATCGGTCCGCAGACGATGCAATCGCCATACTGCACACTGCTCTGTCCCATCTGGACAAGAGGGATACCTGTGTAAGAATGCTGTTCATTGACTATAATTCAGCATTCAACACCATAGTAACCTCAAAGCTAATCATTAAGCTTGAGGCCCTGGGTCTCGACCCCGCCCTGTGTAATTGGGTCCTGGACTTCCTGATTGGCTGCACCCAGGTGGTGAAGATAGGAAACAACATCTCCACTTGGCTGATCCTCAACACTAGGGCCCCACAAGGCTGCGTGCTCAGCCCCCTCCTGTACTCCCTGTTCACCCATGACTGCGTGGCCATGCACGCCTCCAACTCAATCATCAAGTTTGCAGACGACACAACAGTAGTAGGCTTGATAACCAACAACGACGAGACAGCCTACAGGGAGGAGGTGAGGGCTCTTGGAGTGTGGTGTC
Source organism: Oncorhynchus kisutch (assembly GCF_002021735.2). Lineage (NCBI taxonomy): Eukaryota > Metazoa > Chordata > Actinopteri > Salmoniformes > Salmonidae > Oncorhynchus > Oncorhynchus kisutch. The sequence continues at coordinate 20,347,276 of NC_034183.2, read as the reverse complement.
AGGAAAATAACCTCTCACTCAACGTCAACAAAACAAAGGAGATTATCATGAACTTCAGGAAACAGCAGAGGGAGAACCCCCCTATTTACATTGACAGGAGTGGAGAAGGAGTGGACAGCAGTGGAGAAGGTGGAAAGTTTTAAGTTCCTCGGTGTACATATCATTGACAAACTGAAATGGTCCACCCACACAGACAGTGTGGTGAAGAAGGCGCAACAGAGCCTCTTCAACCTCAGGAGGCTGAAGAAATGTGGCTTGTCACCTAAAACCCTCACAAACTTTTATAGATGCACAATTGAGAGCATCCTGTTGGGCTGTATCACAGCCTGGTACGGCAACTGCACCGCCCACAACTGCAGGGCTCTCCAGAGGGTGGCAAACTACATGCCCTCCAGGACACCTACAGCACCCAATCATCAAGAACATCAAGGCCAAAAAGATCATGAAGGACAATAACCACCCAAGCCACTGCGTGTTTACCACCCAGAAGGCGAGGGCAGTACAGGTGCATCAACGCTGGGACCGAGAGACAGCTTCTATCTCAAGCTTCTATCTCAAGGCCATCAGACTGTTAAATAGCCATCACTAGCACAGAGAGGCTGCTGCCTTCGTGCAGACGTAAAATCATTGGCGATTTTAATCAATGGAACGCTAGTCACTAATAATGGCACTTTAATAATGTTTACATATCTTGCATTACTCATCTCATATGTATAGTATATACTGTATTCTTTACTATCTATTGCATCTTAACCTATGCCGCTCTGACATTGCTCATCCATATATTTATATTTATATATAATCACTTATTCCATTCCTTTACTTATATTTGTGTGTATTAGGTATTTGTTGTGGAATTATTAGATATTACTTGTTAGATATTGCTGCACTGTCGGAACTAGAAGCACAAGCATTTCGCTACACTCGCAATAGCATCTGCTAACCATGTGTATGTGATTTGATTTGATTTCCAGTAACAGTTGTACCCTCTATTGAAACCCTTCTTCTTGAGCAGCTGTTGAACAAACTAGACACCAGGGATCAGTTAATGATGGGCTTTGTTATCTCATTGGTAAGCACAGCTACCCAGAAGCACTTGGCCAATTAGTGAAGTATTGTGTCATTGATCCTCATGTTACTTCTAATTACCCGGACCACCATTGACTGCATAAGGCGCAGGCTGAATGACCTAGTAACAGGTGTATTGTATAAGACAGTGCTGAGGAGGTCAGAGAGAGAGAAGGGGAGAAAGAGAAAGAGGGGGAGGGAGGGGGGGAAGAAAGAGAGAATGGGAGAGGGAGTGGAAAGAAGAGTGAGTGTGAGAGAAAGAGAGAGGTACAAAGAGAGGGAGAAAAGCGAATGGATACCCTGTTGCTCTGAAGACAATACTGAGAGAAGATAACTTGTAGTAATACGGGAAGTTTGAGTGTAGGGCTGTGACGGGGTCCTCTGTTTTATCTAATGTAAATCAATTATTACCTTCTTTCCTCTGTTCTTCCCCACTTCGTTGCACTTTTTATAAGAAACTCACTGATGCCTTTTTCACTTGTCTAAAACTGTTCTATGGGAACATAGAGTACATTCTGTTTCCTGTGTTTGTGGTTTGTGTGTGTGTGCTGTAGGTTCATGACCTTCTCGCCTCTTTGAGCCGAGGAAGCCGTTGAGGTTTGCCCTTTCACACCCCCACTCCCCTCTCCTCTTTCACTGAAGATGAATGACATAGTCTGCAGTGATTAGTACACTCAACGCTGCGTGCATTTAGTCACAGACAGTAAAACTGATCACAAGGTCTGATCACAAGATTCCTCTAAACACAACATAACTGACACAACAGTGCAGCCTTTGCTGCCTTGTGTATTCTCATTGCTCAGTGCCAGCCTGTCAGGACTGTGCTACATTTCACATAATATTGGATATGATCTATTTTATGACATACATTGTAGAAGAACTAAAAGGGAATGAGAGTGCATGGTGTTATTTTAGGACCTCAGGATGATCCAGAGGCCTTGACAAATAAGGAAATCCTGGTTATACGAGCCATTCTTTGACCGCACCAATGTATTATTCAGAGCTTTTGGCAAGGTGTGTGTCGAGCCACACTAATGAATCTATTGTTTATTTAGAGGCTGTTGCGTGAGTGGAAATCTTACACTAATAATGTAAATAATGGTTACATCCGCTAGAAGCTCAACGCACCAGTGCTTTGGAAAATGTCCCTATGTCCCTTGACTACACAAAAGTGTAAACTACACAGCACAGTGTGTGTTTCTCGATAAAAGGCAAGTGGAAAGGATAGATCACATAAAAGTGAAAATACAAAATTTGTGTCACACAGTGAAGTAAATAAAAGTATCTCTTGGTTTTCTGTGTCAGAAAGACAGATACAGTATATATACAGGTGTCTGTTAGCTGCAGATAGTGAATGAAATAGACAATAAAGGGTCTGAAGTATCACACAAAAGGGGAGCATTAAGTATGCTTATTACAGAATGGGAGCATTAAGTATACTTATTACAGAATGGGAGCATTGCGTTCAAGGGACATAAGAGATACCCAGATCCCTCTAGTCTACAGTTTCCTGTTGGCTGTTAACCAGTTGCTAAGCAGTTGCTAGGGACTCTCCTAAAATAAGCTATTTGGCTAACTGAAAAAGACAATAAAGTGGCCATAGTGTCACTGGGGATCTAATCTCATTCTAAATTACATTTCCCCATTGAGGATTAGATGAATCCCTCTGGGGACTTTTCTGACGTTAACCAAAGGATTCATGAACAGGAAATTACATACCAGACACACTTGTTTTTGTATCAAATGTTCTCTTTAACAGACAGAAAAAAGCATCTAGAAAAAAGAGAAGCAGCTCAGGTGGGACTTTTTATTAATAGCATTATTACCACAATTGAATGCAGAAACAAATTTATTAATAAGCTATAAATGGGGTATGGAAAGAAGGGCTAACCTAACTTTTCCAGTTGTCCAATAATGATGATTTCACAACGGCACATCTAGAATTGCTTTTGCAGCTGGACAAGTATAAATCCTGAAACAACAGAGTTGGAAAAGTATTTTGCAGAAGTCTATTGAGGCCATCCATTGACCAGTGTGTGTGTGTGTGTGTGTGTGTGTGTGTGTGTGTGTGTGCAGGGACATGCACAGAAAGGGCTCAACCTGTCCAGAGCACATCCCCCTACCAGTCTCTAAAGCTCCATTTTGGGTGGTGGTATAATTTCCCCAAAATGTTTTGTCATTGTTCTTTGGAACCCACTGCCTGCAAGTCATTGTCAAGTTCTCCACCCCGCGCCCTGTACGGAGCGTGTGTGCGCCAGGTTGCACCTTTTTCCCAGTCTGCCCTGTGCAGAGCGTGTGCGCGCCCGGTTGCACCTTTTTCCCAGTCTGCCCTGTACGGTTGCACCTCTTTCCCAGTCTGCCCTGTACGGAGCGTGTGCGCGCCCGGTTGCACCTTTTTCCCAGTCTGCCCTGTGCGGAGCGTGTGCGCGCCCGGTTGCACCTTTTTCCCAGTCTGCCCTGTACGGAGCCTGTGTGCGCCCGGTTGCACCTTTTTCCCAGTCTGCCCTGTATGGAGCGTGTGCGTGCCCGGTTGCACCTTTTTCCCAGTCTGCCCTGTACAGAGATTGCACATGCCTAGTATCCAAATATGCATGGCTTGAGAGATGTGGTCACTGGTCGAGTGTGTGTAGCTAGATACCTAGTTTAAATATCAACAGTACTGACACGGAAGCATAACATGATTAACACAGGATCCTGTTTTGGAAGATGCATGGCTCTCGACCTTCGCCTCTCCCAAGTCCGTACGGGAGTTGCATCGATGGGACAAGACTGTAACTACCAATTGGATATCACGAAACTGTGGAGAAAAAGGGCTAAAAAAATAAGAAGCAAAAAACTAAAAAGACTTCAAACATGAAGTGTCCTTTAGAATTATACCCATATCAGTTATGCAAGCAAACAACCTGCATAGATAACAAGCTAAAACTACCTAGCTAACTAGCTAGCTCACAAGACTAGCCAAGTTAGTTGCGTTGTTCCTTGAATGCGTTTGGCCCTGGTCTTGGGGGCGACACACAGCCTGAAAGACAGTGCTGCCTGTCAGACGTCATTCAGGGGTTCATTTCCCCATGAGCACATTTCGTTCAATGCCACAGGGCTCCTTCATGAGGTAATTAGCTTGCATCTGAACAAATTAATGATTAGCTCGGGATCTCGACAAAACTTTCTTATGTAGTGATAACAAGAAAATTATCTCTTGATCTCGACAAAACAACTTTTGTTATGTAGTGATCATGAGATAAATAAGACATACGTTTTTTATTATTATTATTCATGTCCTCTCTGTACTTCTGTAATAAAGATATAGAGAGGTAAATCACAATCAGTAAAAGAAATCGAGCTAACAGATTTACATCAATCATCAACATCAATGTTCAGCTGATAGCCCTCGCTCTTTTCCCCATGTCAGTCATGTCTTTAGGAGGCACTGTAACTAGTTTGCTTACAATTGGTGATTTTACATATATATTTTTTTAATTTTACCTTTATTTTACTAGGCAAGTCAGTTAAGAACAAATTCTTATTTTCAATGACGGCCTGAAAATGATGATGAGTGTGTTGTTGCAGAAATAAATAGACACAAAATAAAATACTACAGAGGCATTTGGTATGTTATGAATTTCGAGATATGAGATATGAAAGTAAAAATGAAAAATAGGGCGCAGTGGTCTAGGGCACTGCATCGCAGTGCTAGCTGTGCCACCAGAGACTCTGGGTTCGCGCCCAGGCTCTGTCGCAGCCGGCCGCGACCGGGAGGTCCATGGGGCGATGCACAATTGGCCTAGCGTCGTCCGGGTTAGGGAGGGTTTGGACAGTATGGATATCCTTGTCTCATCGCGCACTAGCGACTCCTGTGGCGGGTCGGGCGCAGTGCGCGCTAAACAGGTCGCCAGGTGAACGGTGTTTCGGATGCGCGCTGTGTTAAGAAGCAGTGTGGCTTGGTTGGGTTGTGTGTTCAGGGGATGCATGGCTTTCGACCTTTGTCTCTCCCGAGCCGGTACGGGAGTTGTAGCGAGGAGACAAGATAGTAACTACTAACAATTGGATACCACGAAATTGGGGAGAAAAAGGGGGTCAGATTAAATCAATTTTGAGCACCTGCCGCCTGAAAGGCCTTTGCACAGCTCTGTGTGTGTGTGTGGGATGGTGCAGCAGTGTGGTAAGTTTCCTCTTATTGTGTTGTAAGTAGGTCAGAGCAGAGCTCCCCCTCCCCCCTCTTCCTGTCCCCTCCCTCCCTGTGTGATGTGTGAGACCATACTTCCACTCCATTTCACACTTTTCCACTGAGTTTGGGAAGCAGGACATGGTGTCTCCTGAAGTGCACCAGCACTTGTCTCCTGTATCTCTCATAGCAAACCCCATTACACCCACTTTAAACATGCAGACCTATTTACTGAAGCAAACAGTGAAGTTTAACACACTAAATCAACCTCTCAGTACAGTACATGAATTTCCATCTGGTAAAGTTTGCTCAAGTCTACAATCTGTTTCATATTACTGGGAGTCTGTGTTTTCTCCTGTCATACATGCTGTGTATACATTATTGAGAGGAATGACATTGTAACTATTGCCTGAACAATTGTGCTGACTGGTGATTCTGAAATTATTTTGAAAATTCGAGTTGACATTAACAAATGAGCTCTTGCCCCCAAAACCCCTAACCGATGCTTGAGTTTCTGTTTTGAAAAAAAGAGTGCAAATCAAAGCCAAAACTAAATTTATACAGCTGGCTCCCACAGAATGTATGTTACATAATCAGACACATTTTCTATCATGCCTAGAGACTAGATAAATCAAGCCAGGAGAGTACATTAAGTCACTATTTTATGAATATTCTATAGCTTTAATGGTCTCATTTGAATCATGAGTCTCATATCATATGATCTCATTTTATGTCTCACAGTGTGTCTGCACAGACAGGCTGCTGGGGAGGACTGGACTGGTTAAATGTCTAATTAGTGGAAAGTGCATCACAAGACTCACCACCAGGGGTCTTTGTTTCCCCATTTTTCATTGGTTATCAAAACACCACCACATGATTCTAATAAAACTAGAGAAAAAAGCCAGAACATAAACAGAGCTATGCAAGCACCTTGTATGAGCCAGAGAGGCAAGAAGGGTTGAAACAGCTTACTGAAAATACTGTGAAGTCTATGACAATCCTTGAGCCACAGAGTATGATAGAAGTGGAGACATACCAACTAAGAAACAGAACAATTATAATGAAAATAGGAAGTGTGTATGGAGTTAGAAAACTAAACTATAAATCCGGCGAGACATTTTACAATGATATGACATTGCTGCAGTCAAATTGGCTCACTTGACAGGACAACCTTGTTGTTTGGGTACCACATTGTAGTTACGGGGATTTGAATAGCCAGGTAAACAGAGAAGGCGAGGGATAGAAGAACTAGGCTACCAGGCCAGAGAAGGCGAGGGATAGAAGAACTAGGCTACCAGGCCAGAGAAGGCGAGGGATAGAAGAACTAGGCTACCAGGCCAGAGAAGGCGAGGGATAGAAGAAATAGGCCACCAGGCCAGAGAAGGCGAGGGATAGAAGAACTAGGCCACCAGGCCAGAGAAGGCGAGGGATAGAAAAACTAGGCTACCAGGACAGAGAAGGCGAGGGATAGAAGAACTAGGCTACCAGGCCAGAGAAGGCGAGGGATAGAAGAACTAGGCTACCAGGCCAGAGAAGGCGAGGGATAGAAGAACTAGGCTACCAGGCCAGAGAAGGCGGGGGATAGAAGAAATAGGCCACCAGGCCAGAGAAGGCGAGGGATAGAAGAACTAGGCTACCAGGCCAGAGAAGGCGAGGGATAGAAGAAATAGGCCACCAGGCCAGAGAAGGCGAGGGATAGAAGAACTAGGCTACCAGGCCAGAGAAGGCGAGGGATAGAAGAACTAGGCTACCAGGCCAGAGAAGGCGAGGGATAGAAGAACTAGGCTACCAGGCCAGAGAAGGCGAGGGATAGAAGAACTAGGTTACCAGGCCAGAGAAGGCGAGGGATAGAAGAACTAGGCTACCAGGCCAGAGAAGGCAAGGGATAGAAGAACTAGGCTACCAGGCCAGAGAAGGCGAGGGATAGCAAAATGTAGGGACGAAAGGAGAGGAACTGAGGAGGGGGCAGAGAAGCCCCTAGTGATATGAAAGTGAAAAATCCACATCTATTTTTTCTTTCTCTTAAACCGCTTTGCCCATTGGCTCTCCTCAGTTTCCCTTTTAATCTCTGCATCTATGTACGCTCATCTCTCATTTCCATCCCTAGATCAGTTTTTTATCCATGTCTATGTGTGTGTGTTTTGTGAGAGTGTGTGAGCGTGTGTACATTTGTATATACGAGCATGTAACAGTAAGCTACTAGGCTGACTAACATTGACTACTGAGAGAGTGCTATTGTTTTTAGTGTCTCAGCGAAGGTGTGTCAGTATGTTAATGAGAATATGTGTTTGTCTGCGTATGTTCCATAGTGAGTATGTTTGTCATCTTGGTAAGTAGGTCAGCCGTACATGTCATATCATGCTGATTCATCTGAGATAAACAAATCCCTATCACCATGGCAGCGCCCCCGCTGCCCACCTTGGTCATGGATGGATCAGGACAAGCCGCCATTTAACAACAACAAAAACTGTGCTAAAGTGCTGAGAAATCATACTGTGGCCTACTCTCTGACTGACCAGGTGAATCCATGTGAAAGCTATGATCCTTTATTGATGTCACCTGTTAAATCCACTTCAATCAGTGCAGATGAAGTCAGGTTAAAGAAGGATTTTTAAGCCTTGAGACAATTGAGAAATGGATTGTGTATGTGTGCCATTCAGAAGGTGAATGGGCAAGACAAAATATTTTGTGCCTTTGAACGGGGTATGATACTAGGTGCCAGGCGCACCGGTTGGAGTGTGTCAAGAACAGCAACGCTGCTGAATTTTTCACGTTCAACAATTTCCTGTGTGTATCAAGAATGGTCCATCACCCAAAGGACATCCAGCCAACTTGGAAGCATTGGAGTCAACATGGCCCATTCCTGTGGAATACTTTCAATACCTTGTAGTCCATACCCAGACGAATTGAGGCTGTTCTGGGGGCAAAAGGGGGTGCAACTTAATATTAGGACGATGTTCCATTTAAATGTATGATTCTATTTTCAAAATCAGTTTTTTATCCATTGGTCAGGTTTTCAGTGCAAAATTCATGTTCGTTGTATGGTTGAGCCAGTGTGCCTGTGTGTTAATGCAGTGAGTCAATAGCAAGCGTGTGATTTGCTCTTTATCAGTCAGTGTAGTTATTGTTCTCATCTGTAGCTGGCAGAGAGGAGGATTAATGGCATTCCATACAAGACTCCAACAGGATTAGACCTGGTAAGCCCAGGGTGTATAGGGGGAACGGCCTCACCAGTACCTCTGTACAACGCTGTTTCAATGATATTGTAGAGGAACTATAGGGCTACAAAGACAGTGAGAATGAAGTCAGCACATACTAAACAAAAAAGACAACAAGCATGTAAGGAATATAAAACAGTATTTTTGTGAGAAGGACTAAAACCAATGACGGTCTTACATAACTTCAGCCTTCCACTTTGGAATATTTACTTACACACAGCATATGGCTGTTCCCTTTCTCTACCAAGAAAGAAGCTAAGCAGCATGCTTGTGTTCCACCCTATATGCTCTAAACGCCCAAAGATTGAAATCTAATATGTTCTGAGGAGAGGAGAACAAGCATGGCCGTCTCAGCTAGATTACCTTCAAGCCAGATTATTCATTACTGCCAGACCACAGGACGGCCGATGTCATGGAAGCCTGCTGGAAAGAGATATCCCATCAGTATCATCTTCAGAGCAACAGGCTGTCGACTCGGTTCTCCCTCCCTCTCTCACTCCACAGTACTCTATTGCAGAACCAACTCCCTTGCCCCCTGCATGACCTCTGACCCCTGCAATGGCTGACATATTTCCTGGTACTTGTCCATTCCATTCTACCCCTTGAACTTGACCTCCTCACTGACTTGTCCTATCTGGTTGTTGACAGAGTGGATGCCTGGTGAACTTGATAGATGTTAGGCAATGTTATCCATTGAGGGAACCCAGAGGTAGGAGTAAGGAGAATAGCAGCCAATGTAAAGGACGTCACGCTGCTTGCTTAGTGAGTACCACTTCCTCCTGATTCGGCTCATATTGAGGTTCACACCCAGGATCTCTGGCTTGCTAGCACACGTGACCGCGCTCCTGAAGCATATTACCAGTCGGCGTCACGCGAACATCTAGCTATTCGCTGGCGCAAGTGGGGACACTTTAGGCTGAGAAGTAAGCTTCACCAAGAAGGACTTCAACTTACAATGGAAGTTGTGTCCAATATCTCTATGAAATGCTATATCAATACTGTAGGTTGATAGCTCATAATTTGTTTATTAATGACGTGGCCATTAAATAGGAATGTAAAGAAAGAAAGGAAGAAATTAAGGAAGTGGTTAGCCAATTCAAATCAAAATGTATTGTTCACATACACGTGTTCAGCAGATGTTATTGCGGGTGTAGCGAAATGCTTGTGTTCCTAGCTCCAACAGTGCAGTAATATCTAACAATACACAACAATAAACACAAATCTAAAAGTAAAAGAAGGAATGAACAAATATAGAAATATTAGGACGAGCAATGTTGGAGTATTATTATACTGTATATATACACTACCGGTCAAAAGTGTGGACACACCTACTCATTCAAAGGTTTTTCTTTATTTTACCATTTTCTACATTGTAGAATAATAGTGAAGACATCAAAACTATGAAATAACACATATGGAATCATGTAGTAAGCAAAAAAGTGTTAAACAAATCAAAATATATTTTATATTTGAGATTCTTCAAAGTAGCCACCCTTTGCCTTGATGACAGCTTTGCACACTCTTGGCATTCTCTCAACCAGCTTCACCTGGAATGCTTTTCCAACAGTCTTGAAGGGGTTCCCACATATGCTGAGCACTTTTTGACTGCTTTTCCTTCACTCTGCGGTCCAACTCATCCCAAACCATCTCAATTGGGTTGAGGTCGGGTGATTGTGGAGGCCAAGTCATCTGATGCAGCCCTCCATCACTCTCCTTCTTGGTCAAATAGCCCTTACACAGCCTGGAGGTGTGTTGGGTCATTGTCCTATTGAAAAACAAATTATAGTCTCACTAAACGCAAACCAGATGGGATGGCATATCGCTGCAGAATACTGTGGTAGCCATGCTGGTTAAGTGTGCTTTGAATTCTAAATAAATCACTGACAGTGTCACCAGCAAAGCACCCCCACACCATCACAGCTCCTCCTCCATGCTTCACAGTGGGTGCTTCACCTACTCTGCTTCTCACAAATACACGGGGGTGGGAACCAAAATTCTCAAATTTGGACTCATCAGACCAAAGGACAGATTTCCACTGGTCTAGTGTCCATTGCTCTTGTTTCTTGGCCCAAGCAAGTCTCTTCTTATTATTGGTGTCCTTTAGTAGTGGTATCTTTGCAGCAATTCGACCATGAAGGCCTGATTCACGCAGTCTCCTGTGAACAATTGATGTTGAGATAGGTTAGTTACTTGAACTCTGGGAAGCATTTATTTGGGCTGCAATCGGAGGTGCAGTTAACTGTAATGAACTTATCCTCTGCAGCAGAGGTAACTCTGGGTCTTCCTTTCCTGTGGCGGTCCTCATGAGAGCCAGTTTCATCATAGCGCTTGATTGTGTTTGCGACTGCACTTAAAGAAACTTTGAAAGTTCTTGAAATGTTCGGGATTGACAAACCTTCATGTCTTAAAGTAATGATGGACTGTCGTTTCTCTTTGCTTATTTGAGCTGTTCTTGCCATAATATGGACTTTGTCTTTTACCGAATAGAGCTATCTCTGTATACCACCCCTACCTTGTCACAACACAACTGATTGGCTCAAACGCATTAAGAAGGAAAGAAATTCCACAAATGTAATTTTAACAAGCCACACCTGTTCATTGAAATGCATTCCAGATGACTACCTCATGATGTCACGCCCTGACCTTAGAGAGACGTTTTATTTCTCTATTTGGTGAGGTCTGGGTGTGATGTGGGGTGGGCATTCTATGTTTTGTATTTCTTTGTTTGGCCGAGTGTGGTTCCCAATCAGAGGCAGCTGTCTATCGTCGTCTCTGATTGGGAATCATACTTAGGTAGCCTTTTTCCCACCTATGTTGTGGGATCTTGTTTTTGTACAGCTCTTGTAGCCTACAGAACATTATATTTGTTTTGGTTTCACTTTGTTATTTTGTTGCTGGTTCTCATTTAATGAATATAATGACCACAAATTACGCTGCGCCTTGGTCTCCTTCAAACAACGCACGTTACACATGAAGCCGGTTGAGAGAATGCCAGGAGTGTGCAAAGCTGTCAAGGCAAAATGTGGCTATGTTGAAGAATCTATAATATCAAATATATTTTCATTTGTTTAACACTTTTTTGGTTGTGTTATTTCATAGTTTTGATGTCTTCACTATTATTCTACAATGTAGAATATAGTCCAATTAAAGAAAAACCCTGGAATGTGTGGGTGTGTCCAAAATTCTGAGTGGTACTGTACATATGAAATAGGTAAAACAGTATGTAAACATTATCAAGTGACCAGTGCTCCATGTCTATGTTCATAGGGCAGCAGCCTCTAAGGGGCAGGGATGAGTAACCGGGTGGTAGCTGGCTAGTGACAGTGACTACATTCAGGGCAGGGTACTGGGTGGAGGCCGGCTAGTGATGGCTATTTAACAGTGATGGCCTTGAGATAGAAGCTGTTTTTCAGTCTCTCGGTCCAAGCTTTGATTTACCTGTACTGGCCTCGCCATCTGGATGATAGCTAGTTCTCCATTACTCCACCCATTTCAACCAACAAATAATGGACATTTACCACCAATCTCATCACCAATTTAGGAAATGGAAGAATTCACAGACCCTCAAAGGATTTGCATTTTTCATTCTGTATCTTTCCTATTACTAATTGGCTCTTTTTTTAGGTTATTTTCATAGCAAACAGTAAGTCCCATGTATAGAAACTGTCAGTTTTGATGGAGCAGAAACAGACTGACACAGCCTGCCACACAAATTAGCCTGGTCCCCCGTGTTGGCGAGCAGCTGCTTTCCATCCCAATATGCCTGTGCCAGACGAGCTCATCAAGATGAAAACAATATGGATTGTTTTGACAAGGATAAAACCCATATTGATCTCAGGATAACTCGTGGCTGATATCTCAGACACCGACAGCTTTTAGCAAGATGGATGGATATCGGGTTTCAATCAGTCTGAAAGCTTCAGGATGTTTATGGCTGATTGTTACTCAACGTCTGTGACGTCCAACCTTTTCTCTTCTGGCCATGGAAGAGACAGGCTGTGGCAAAAACATGTCACTTCTGAGATAAACCTGCTCCTAGTCAAACGAACAGCCCTCCCCACCGTTTGGAAGAGATTAATAACAAACTGCCAAAGCATATTCTCTTGTAGACGACCCACGACCCACAAACACTTTGGTTGTGGAGTAGTGACATGAGGTGCTCCGAGTTGCTGGAGTTTGGCCTACTGACCTATTGGTGTGAATTGAGAGCAGGATCTTAAAATAATCCTGTGCTTCATCCACTGTGGGGTGGCGGGGAGCACTCTAGTCCCCCTCCAAACTCATTTCATCCTCTGTCCTCTGTCGAAGCCTGCATCTAACCTTTTGCACTTTTGATTTCCACTATTTTCACATTTGCATTAAAATCACTCTCTCATGTTGCAATCTCCTCTCTCTTTCTTTATCTCTACAGTGTATATGCTGTAATCTTTCTCCCTATCTTTTCGCTTTCTCTCCCTCTGTTGTAATCTCTCTCGCTCTCATTTTTCTCTGTGCTGTAATTTCTCTCCTTTCTCTCTCTCTCCATCTATCCCTCTTACCCTGTCTATATGCTGTAATCTTTCTCCCTCTATTTTTTCTCTGTGCTGTAATCTCCCTCACTCTTTTTCTCTCTCTCTATCCGTTTTTCTATGCTGTAATAATCTGGAGAGTTTTGGCGTATGCACCTGTGTGTTGTTAAACTCCTCCCTCCTCTCTCCCACTCTACTTTAGGTATCACCATGGTTATATAAGATTCAGGGTCAATGGGTCAATGACATGGCTGTGAATGCAGGATAGAGACTGTCTCTGTGGCTGCCTGCATAGGAAAGAGAGTCAAGAGTCTAAGGATACGTAACCGAGGAAGCAGGATGAAGAGGAATAAACATTCGGCCAGAAAGGAAAACATAACCAGACAAGAAAAATAGGAGGAAGGAGAGGTTCTCCAGTGCTTTTGTTTTCACAACTGTGTTTGCAAATGTTGCAAAGGAAGCACTCTATGCTAATAAAAACCAGTGGTGTAAACTACTTACGCATAAATACTCTAAAGTACTACTTAAGTAGTTTTTGGGGTATGTGTGTCACGGCCGTCATGGGAAGAAGTGGATCAAAGCGCAGCGTGGTGAGCGTACATTTTCTTTTATTTGTAAAAATGTCGCCAACAAAACAAGAAATAACAAAAACGACCGTGAAGCTTGCAAAGGCTATAGTGCCCCTAACAAAGACAACTTCCCACAATGACAAAAGGGGAAGTTGCCTAAGTATGATTCCCAATCAGAGACAATGATAGACAGCTGTCCCTGATTGAGAACCATACCAGGCCAAAACATAGAAACACAAACATAGAAATCAGAACATAGAATGCCCACCCAAATCACACCCTGACCAAACCAAATAGAGACATAAAAAGTCTCTCTAAGGTCAGGGCGTGACAATATGTACGTTACTATTTATATTTTTGACTACTTTTACTTTTACTTCACTACATTCGAAAGAAAATAATGTGCAAATGGGTAACCATTTGATTACCTGTTCAGGAGTCTTATGGCTTGGGGGTAAAAACTGTTGAGAAGCCTGTTTGTCCTAGACTTGGCACTCCGGTACCGCTTGCCATGCGATAGTAGAGAGAACGGTCTATGACTGGGGTGGCTGGGGTCTTTGAAAATTTTTAGGCCCTTCCTCTGACACCGCCTGGTATAGAGGTCCTGGATGGCAGGAAGCTTGGCCCCAGTGATGTACTGGGCCGCACGCACTACCTACTGTAGTGCCTTGCGGTCTGAGAATTTGTTCTTATCAAGACAACACATGGTCATCCCTACTGCCTCTGATCTGGCGGACTCACTAAACACAAATGCAGCTTTTGTAAATTATGTCTGAGTGTTGGAGTGTGCCTCAGAGCATGCACAGACCAGCTGGCTGGTGTGTTTACGGACATTTTCAATCAATCCTTATCCCAGTCTGCTGTCCCCACATGCTTCAAGAGGGCCACCATTGTTCCTGTTCCCAAGAAAGCTAAGGTAACTGAGCTAAACGACTACCGCCCCGTAGCACTCACTTCCTTCATCATGAAGTGCTTTGAGAGACTAGTCAAGGACCATATCACCTCCACACTACCTGACACCCTAGACCCACTCCAATTTGCTTACCGCCCCAATAGGTCCACAGACGACGCAATCGCAATCACACTGCACACTGCCCTAACCCATCTGGACAAGAGGAATACCTATGTGAGAATGCTGTTCATCGACTACAGCTCAGCATTCAACACCATAGTACCCTCCAAACTCGTCATCAAGCTTGAGACCCTGGGTCTCGACCCCGCCCTGTGAAACTGGGTCCTGGACTTCCTGACGGGCCGCCCCCAGGTGGTGAGGGTAGGTAACAACATCTCCACCCTGCTGATCCTCAACACTGGGGCCCCACAAGGGTGCGTTCTCAAAATAACCTCACACTCAACGTCAACAAAACAAAGGAGATGATCGTGGACTTCAGGAAACAGCAGAGGGAGCACCCCCCTATCCACATCGACGGGACAGTAGTGGAGAGGGTAGAAAGTTTTAAGTTCCTCGGCATACACATCACGGACAAACTGAAATGGTCCAATCACACAGACAACGTGGTGAAGAAGGTGCAGCAGTGCCTCTTCAACCTCAGGAGGCTGAAGAAATTTGGCTTGTCACCAATAACACTCACAAACCTTTACAGATGCACAATCGAGAGCATCCTGTCGGGCTGTATCACCGCCTGGTATGGCAACTGCTCCGCGCATAACTGTAAGGCTCTCCAGAGGGTAGTGAGGTCTGCACAACGCATCACCGGGGGCAAACTACCTGCCCTCCAGGACACCTACACCACCCAATGTCACAGGAAGGCCAAAAAGATCATCAAGGACAACAACCACCCGAACCACTGCCTGTTCACCTCGCTATCATCCAGAAGGCGAGGTCAGTACAGGTGCATCAAAGCTGGGACCGAGAGACTGAAAAACAGCTTCTATCTCAAGGCCATCAGACTGTTAAACAGCCATCAGTAACATTGAGTGGCTGCTGCCAACATACTGACTCAACTCCAGCCACTTTAATAATGGAAAAATTGATGTAATAAATGTATCACTAGCCACTTTAAACAGTGCCACTTTTATATGTTTACATACCCTACATTACTCATCTCATATGTATATACTGTACTCTATACCATCTACTGCATCTTGCCATCTTGATGTAATGTGTCACTAGCCACTTTAATCAATGCCACTTTTATATGTTTACATACCCTACATTACTCATCTCATATGTATATACTGTACTCTATACCATCCACTGCATCTTGCCTATGCCATTCGGCCATCACTCGTTCATATATTTTCTTATGTACATATTCTTATTCATTCCTTTACACTTGTGTGTATAAGGTAATTGTTGTGAAATTGTTAGGTTAGATTACTCGTTGGATATTATTGCATTGTTGGAACTAGAAGCACAAGTATTTCGCTACACTCGCATTAACATCTGCTAACCATGTGTATGTGACAAATAAAATATGATTTGATTTGATGTATGTATAGGTAAATGCAGATATTGAAAAGGAGCAACTCAATAGGTCCTTGTAAAAACAAAAGTGGAGTATAAAAGACAGGAACTGAGAGAAAAGGGTGGCGAGGAACTGAGAGAAAAGGGTGGCGAGGAACTGAGAGAAAAGGGTGGCGAGGAACTGAGAGAAAAGGGTGGCGAGGAACTGAGAGAAAAGGGTGGAGAGGAACTGAGAGAAAAGGCTGTATGGAGAGAGGGAATGCCGGACTTTGTGGTTCACTATGAGCAAACAAATACACAGGAAGTTGAAACTTTCCAATTCTACCAGTAAAATTAAAATGTGCTAGTTCTAGCTTGTGGTCTGGATAAAAATAAAAACATCATGTTGTTAATATAGTAGTGACTATTTGCTGTGGCAGAGCCCGGGTAAAATTCCCCTTTAAGTAGGTCTAGAAGTTACATCATAGCACTTTAGTCTTAACCACGCTCACCACATTTCTATTTTCATCACCCGTATTAGCATTGTTTTTGGCTTGATTAGCCCGCTGAACAGACATTAGCTCATTGTAAGGAGCTCCCACACATACACACACACAAATAAAATAAAATGTTCTCGGTGACATTAACATATTTAACATACACACATACATTTCGATTGAGCATGTATTAGGTTGTGTGCCGATTGTGCTCTGAGCTAATTGACATAAGGACTCCCACCCCTGAGTCAATACAGAGTCACCTTTGACAGAGATTACAGCTGTCTTTCTGGGTAAGTCTCTAAGAGATTTGCACACCTGGATTTTACAATATTTGTATAGTATTCTTTTAGAAATTATTCAAGTTCTGTCAAGTTGGTTGTTGATCATTGCTAGACAGACATTTTCAAGTCTTGCCATGGATGTTCAAGCCGATTTAAGTCAAACTATAACTAGTCCACTAAAGAACATTCAATGTTGTCTTGGTAAGCAACTCCAGTGTATATTTGGCCTTCTGTTTTAATACTTCTTGCGACTCTCAAACCCGGATCCGGGAGCGTAATCATCGCCTCACACCAATTAGGACATAAATATCCCTAGAAAATCTTCCTATTCATGAAAATAACAAATGAAATATATTGAGACACAGCTTAGCCTTTTGTTAATCACACTGTCATCTCAGATTTTCTAAATATGCTTTACAGCCAACGCTAGACAAGCATTTGTGTAAGTTCATCATAGCCTAGCATAGCATTATGCCCTGCTAGCAGCAGGTAACATTTTCACGAAAATAAGAAAAGCAATCAAATTAAATAATTTACCTTTGAAGAACTTCGGATGTTTTCACTCAGGAGACTCCCAGTTAGATAGCAAATGTTCCTTTTTTCCAAAAATATTATTTTTGTAGGCGAAATAGCTCCGTTTGTTCTTCAGTATGGCTGAGAAATCTACCGGCAAATGCGGTCACTACAATGCAGAACTTTTTTCCAAATTAGCTCCATAATATTGACAGAAACATGGCAAACGTTGTTTAGAATCAATTCTCAAGGTGTTTTTCACATATCTATTCAATAATATATCCACTGGGACAATTGATTTCTCATTAGAAGCGATTGGAATAATGGCTACTTCTGTACTTTACGCAAGATTTTCTGCGGGAGCCATCATGTGACCACTTGCTCAATGTGGTCCCGTACGGCTATTCTTCAACATAAATGCGTAGGAAGAGGTCACAATGCTGTAGACACCTTGGGGAATACGTAGAAAGCATAAGCTCATTCGTAGCCCATTCACAGCCATATAAGGAGTCATTGGCATGCAGCGCTTTCAAAATATGGGGCACTTCCTGATTGGATTTTTATCTGGGTTTCGCCTGTAACATCAGTTCTGTTGCACTCACAGACAATATCTTTGCAGTTTTGGAAACGTTAGAGTGTTTTCTATCCAAAGCTGTCAATTATATGCATAGTCGAGCATCTTGTCGTGACAAAATATCCCGTTTAAAACGGGAACGTTTTTTATCCAAAAATGAAATACCGCCCCCAGAGTTCCTTAAGTTATTGTCCTGCTGAGGGGAATTTGTCTCCCAGTGTCTGTTGGAAAGCAGACTGAAGCCGGTTTTCCTTCAGGATTTTGCCTGTGCTGAGCTCTATTCCATTTCTTTTCATCCTAAAAAACTCATAAGTCCTTGCCGATGACAAGCATAACCATAACATGATGCAGCCACCACCATGCTTGAAAATATGAAGAGTGGTACTCAGTGATGTGTTGTGCTGGATTTTCCCCGAACACAATGCTTTCTATTCAGGGAATAAAGTTAATTTCTTTGCCACATTTTTTGCAGTTTTACTTTAGTGCCTTGTTGCAAACAGGATGCATGTTTTGGAATATTTGTATTTTGTACAGACTTCCTTCTTTTCACTGTCATTTAGGTTACTTTTGTGGAGTAACTACAATGTTGTTGATCCATCCTCAGTGTTCTCCTATCACAGCCATTGAACTCTGTAACTGTTTTAAAGTCACCATTGACCTCATGGTGACATCCCTGAGCGGTTTCTGTCACTACAGACACCCTGGTTCGAATCCAGGCTCTATCACAACCGGCTGTGATTGGGAGTCCCATAGGGCGGCGCATAACTGGCCCATTGTCGTCCGGGTTTGGCCCAGTGTAGGCCATTATTAAGAATTTGTTCTTAACTGACTTGCATAGCTAAATAAAGTTGACAAAAAATGCAAATATAGGTTCATAGCCTACATATTTTCTCTCCAAGACATGTTGTTTTGTATTTCTTTACTTGTGTTACATGATGGATGCATATTGCTGCTTTATAATTAATAGTTGTTATGCTCATAGGTTCTCACTGAAGAAAAATGTCAATGAATTAATGATTTCAAGTCTGATAATAAAACATTTTTAAAAATTGATGCAACAGGATACGTTTGATATTAGACAGGTTTGATTTTTGAATACAGAACTATCAATGTACATATAGCCTATGTAATAAAGTGCTTATTATTTGATCACAAAATAGCCTTGTAGTGGGAGAAGAGAAAAAAGCAAAACGCACAATCAGAGCACCGCTATGCTTACGTCTACTTGAGACAGACTACTTTTTAAGAATGTATTTTAACGAGGAAAAGAAAAGCCTCGTAGGAATATTTCCCACGATGTTGCTCCTGTGACACACTGCCACACTTTCCCACGCAAGTGAAAGCCCGATCCTCCTTAAGCGCGCGCCGCGCGCTGTTTCGCGGGAAAAAGGCAGGCCAGTCGATCAAGATCATGTGAGAGTCCACGCGCCGAAAGAAGGTTACAGCAGCGAGCGATAAGAGACAGTGAGCACCAGTACAGGAACGAGGTGGGAAGACCAGGAGTTCGCCACAATATCTCATTGTGAACAGTCACAGGAAGAATACTTGTGCTACACGGAGTAAATACGTTAACAAACTTAACCTATTCGTTTGATATTTTGTTTGTTTCACATACCAGCTATTAGAAAACATATTAGGATTTGTTGTTTTTACTTTCAACAGCTCCTTTTCGTGCGAAAAAGCGTATATAATCTTTATATTCTTTCGTTTTATTTTCTTTACGTTGAGTTTTGCGACTCAAATATAATAACAGCAAGAATATGAGAGGTACGTTTACATTTATTCTAATAATTACAAACATGTATAGCATATATGTCTTATGTCTGTGTTTTGCTCATTAAAGTGACAGTTTTGTATGGGAGTAATGTAAACTGTGATAGACGCATTACTTTGAAATAGTCTACTGAACTGTCGGACCGAGCTGCATGTGTTGAAACTGGGCCCGCTTGAGAATTAACGACGACATAGATCTCAAATAAATTTAACTGTTTGGCCAAGAGATATGACAAATAATCAAGTAACCCACTCTATGTGTTTCGTCAGGATGTTTTACAAAGTTAATTTAGAAGAATAAAAACACTGCACTTTTAAATCTGCACATTTAAAAAGTACACCAAACTCAAGTAAAAATGTCCCATCGGCTATTAGTGTGCAGATGAATGTAGATGGTGATTTGTTTGTCTTTGCCAGCAATTGGCAGCAAGCATTTTTTGTTATGTAAGAAAAGGGAGGTGGGAGAGTGATTGAAAGACTTATTAGGCCTACATATTATCTTTGTTCAGCTCTGTTTGCCATTCTGGACGTAGGTAGGTTGTATTTGCATTAGTACTGTTGGCCATAATGAACTTGATCATATAAAATATATGTATTAATATTATATTATATTATATTTTTCCCCAAATGCTCAAAACTTGAGAGTGCTGATTTCTTTTCATTCCTACTCGTGGTGCGTGGGCGGGTGTTGTTGTTGTTTTCTGCATCCAGTCATGGCGGACTGTGTGAGGTAGAGTCCGCTGTTCCATTGACCTAGTTCTGTCATTGAGGATTACACAGCGTTCAGAGAGGGTGGGGGATGGGCGGGTGGGGAGGCATGGCTTCTGAGGGTTCTCGTCATTTCAACCCATTAACATGAGCCTATTATTACTTCAATCTGAGGACATTATCAGTGAAAAAATAACCAGTGGTTACTAGGGGATGGCAGAGCAGAGGTTTCATGGCATGTACAAACCCATGCAGGTTGACTGTCAAAAACAGAGCCTTTTCTGGTGTACAAGCAACCTCCTTTACCTACAAGGCATATTAAACCATTTATTGTAGGCCAGTTATTATTTGGTATGATTTTTTTTGCATCATATGGCAAATCATTTATTTACAAAAGCCAAAAGACCACATGTTGGTCTTTCATACTTTACCAGACAGCTGACTGTGATTTTAGATTTTTTTTCTGCAAATAATTGTAGGCCTTCATTGTAAATAAGAATTTGTTCTTAACTGACTTGCCTAGTTAAATAAAGGTTAAATAAAAAAATTATCTAATATCTTTTATCCAAAATATTCATCCGGATTTTACATTTATTATGCAATTTCTATGTGGAGTCGCAGCAGGATATGGGGAACAACAACCAGTAGCCTACATTCACCTCTCAGCAGGACACCTTAAGCCCTCACTCAGTTTCCATTGTGAGTTTAGCTACTTGATTACATTAACCATAATCTATGTCACCCATTTGTTTTCAAGTACGGCTTGCATCAATAAAAAGTAGAATCGATTATATAAATCCTGGCTCTCTTTCTCCCCGGTAATCCACACCTCTGTGACTATGGGTGGACCCTCAGGTGCCAATGGCAGGACTGCTGTAAACTCAATGGCTTTAGCCACTGTGGCAATGACTTTTATGAAGTGCACTTCTCCTATAACATGAGAAGAGAACTCTGTCTGCCACACTGTCTGAAGTGCTACAGCCATGTAGGGTATAGTTTTAGGGTATAGTTTTAGCAAGGAATCAAAGACAAAGTAGAGCAGTGATGGCAGCTCTCTGCTCCCAAGGGCACTGTTGATCAAGCACAAAGTCACTATCTGTCAGGAGATGTTCACAGTGGGGCTACAGTATGTGTGAAGGTGCCTCTCTCTGACAACTAACTGCTAACTTTCCACTCCCTGAGCTTTAACTCCCTGCTGGATGGCATCATCCTTTGATTCCCTACACAGTATGGAAAACCTCTGGGCCCCAGATAAAGCCTATAGGCTACAATGGAAAAACTGCTGACCCAAAGCACAGTCTGACTATTTGTCTGGAAGCCGAGCCAAATAGACATGGATTTATATATGTTGTGTGGAACTGTGGTTGTAGCACAACCCTAAATGTGTTCCAGTGGTGGGGATGAGCACCCTATACCATATGGTTTATTTTAGGACTGATATATAGCAGTGGAGTAAAATACATAAGGCGCAAAAGAGAAATTGATGTTTCATATGCCAAATATAAAGCCACTAATGAAACAGAAAAACAGTACAATATTTATTAGAAACACAGTAACTAACACAGATTGTTAACCTAATGTAACTAGGTCATTGGTGACTGAGGGTGTTCTGCATTAGCATCGAATAGCCCCCGTGATATGCAACTTTTCTTTTTTAAATCTTTTTTTTTGTTGAATTTTACCCCGTTTTCTCCCCAATTTCGTGGTATCTGATTGTTTAGTAGCTACTATCTTGTCTCATCACTACAACTCCCGTACGGGCTCGGGAGAGACGAAGGTTGAAAGTCATTCGTCCTCCGATACACCACCCAACCAAGCCGCACTGCTTCTTAACACAGCGCGCATCCAACCCGGAAGCCAGCCGCACCAATGTGTCGGAGGAAACACCGTGCACCTGGCAACCTTGGTTAGCGGGCACTGCGCCCGGTGTAACGGCGTTCTTCGTTTGTTGAAAGAGAGGACCGAAATGCAGCGTGGTGGTTAATCATGATCTTTAATGAAACAAATGACGGAACGATGCATGAACTAACTTATAAATACAAAAAACAACAAACGGAACGTGAAACCTAATTACTGGTGAAACTACACAGAGACAGGAACAATCACCCACGAAATACAAAGTGAACTCAGGCTACCTAAATACGGTTCCCAATCAGAGGCAACGAGAAGCACCTGACCCTGATCGAGAACCGCCTCAGGCAGCCAAGCCTACACTCGACACACCCCTAATCAACCACAATCCCAATGCCTACAAAAAACCCCAATACGACAACACAATAACATAAACCCCTGTCACACCCTGGCCTGACCAAATATATAACGAAAACACAAAAATACAATGACCAAGGCGTGACACCCGGCCCGCCACAGGAGTCGCTGGTGCGCGATGAGACAAGGATATCCCTACCGGCAAACCCCTCCCTAACCCGGACGACAATAGGCCAATTGTGCGTCGCCCCACGGACCTCCCGGTCGGGGCCGGTTACAACAGAGCCTGGGCGCGAACCCAGAGTCTCTGTTGGCACAGCTGGCGCTGCAGTACAGCTCCCTTAACAACTGCGCCACCCGAGAGGCCCTGATATGCAACTTTTCAGGGAAGTTAGGAACCAATATACACCGGCAGTTAGGAAAGCTAAGGCTAGCTTTTTCAAACAGAAATTTGCATCCTGTAGTACAAACTCAAAAAAGTTCTGGGACACCGTGAAGTCCATGGAGAATAAGAGCACCTCCTCCCAGTTGCCCACTGCACTGAGGCTAGGAAACACTGTCACTACCAATAAATCCACAATAATTGAGAATTTCACAAATAATTTTTCTATGGCTGGCCATGCTTTCCACCTGGCTACCCCTACCCCGGTCAACAGCCCTGCGCTCCCCACAGCAAATCGCCCAAAACTCCCTCACTTCTCCTTCACCCAAATCCAGATAGCTGATGTTCTGAAAGAGCTGCAAAATCTGGACGCCTACCAATCAGCCGGGCTAGACAATCTGGACCCTCTCTTTCTAAAATTATCTTCAGAAATTGTTGCAACCCCTATTAATGGCCTGTTCAACCTCTCTTTCGTATCGTCTGAGATTCCCTTAGATTGGAAAGCTGCCGCGGTCATCCCCCTCTTCAAAGGGGGAGACACTCTAGACCCAAACTGCTACAGAACAATATCTATTCTATCCTGCCTTTCTCAGGTCTTTGAAAGCCAAGTTAACATACAGATTACCGACCATTTTGAATCTCACCGTACCTTCTCCGATATGCAATCTGGTTTCAGAGCTCAAGGTCCTAAACGATATCATAACCGCCATTGATAAGAGACATTACTGTGCAGCCGTATTCATCGACCTGGCTAAGGCTTTCGATTCTGTCAATCACAACATTCTTATTTGGCAGACTCAACAGCCTTGGTTTCGCAAATGATTGCCTCGCTTGGTTCACCAACTACTTCTCCGATAGTTTAGTATGTCAAATCGAAAAGCCTGTTGTCCGGACCTCTGGCAGTCTCTATGGGGGTGCCACAGGGTTCAATTCTCGACTCTCTTCTCTGTATACATCAATGATGTCGCTCTCGCTGCTGGTGATTATTTGATCCACCTCTACGCAGATGACACCATTCTGTATACCTCTGGCCCTTCTTTGGACACTGTGTTAACTAACCTCCAGATGAGCTTCAATGCCATACAACTCTCCTTCCATGGCCTCCAACTGCTCAGAAATGCAAGTAAAGCTAAATGCATGCTCTTCAACCGTTCGCTGCCCGCACCTGCCCGCCTGTCCAGCATCACTACTCTGGATGGTTCTGACTTATAATATGTGGACATCTACAAATACCTAGGTGTCTGGTTAGACTGTAAACTCTCCTTCCAGACTCACATTAAGCATCTCCAATCCAAAATGAAATCTAGAATTGGCTTCCTATTTCGCAACAAAGCATCCTTCACTCATGCTGCCAAACATACCCTCGTAAAACTGACCATCCTACCGATCCTCGACTTCGGCGATGTCATTTACAAAATAGCCTCCAACACTCTACTCAACAAATTGGATGCAGTCTATCACAGTGCCATCCGTTTTGTCACCAAAGCCCCATATACTACCCACCACTGCGACCTGTATGCTCTCGTTGGCTGGCCCTCGCTTCATACTCATCGACAAACCCACTGGCTCCAGGTCATCTACACGTCTCTGCTAGGTAAAGCCCTGCCTTATCTCAGCTCACTGGTCACCATGGCAGCACCCACCCGTAGCACGCGCTCCAGCAGGTATATCTCACTGGTCACCCCCAAAGCCAATTCTTCCTTTGGCCGCCTCTCCTTCCAGTTCTCTGCTGCCAATGACTGGAATGAACTGCAAAAATCTCTGAAGCTGGAGACTCATATCTCCCTCACTAGCTTTAAGCACCAGCTGTCAGCAGCTTACAGATCACTGCACCTGTACATAGCTCATCTGTAAATAGCCCATCCAATCTACCTCATCCCCATACTGTATTTATTTATTTATCTTGCTCCTTTGCACCCCAGTATCCCTACTTGCACATTCATCTTCTGCACACCCTACCATTCCAGTGTTTAATTGATATATTGTAATTACTTCGCCACCATGGCCTCTTTATTGCCTTACCTCTCTTATCCTACCTCATTTGCACATGTTGTTTATCGATTTTACTGCTGTATTATTGATTGTATGTTTGTTTATTCCGTGTTGTTGTATGTGTCGAACTGCTTTGCTTTATCTTGGCCAGGTCACAGTTGCAAATGAGAACTTGTTCTCAACTAGCCTACCTGGTTAAATAAAGGTCAAATAAATAAAAACATTTTTTTCACCATCCATTCCTGCCTTAGGGCCTCTCAGTCAACTCCTGTTACTCATACAGAGGAATTACTCTCTCCTCCTGGCATATTTAAAGAGTGGGGCTCTGTATCAGCCATACCCTCTCACAGAGTACTTTGTGTCTGTAGGTCACACTGAAGTGGAGAGAGAGAGGGATAAGTTATCACTATCCACACAACTGTTTAGAAAACAGGTGCAAGCTAGGTACTGTAGTTGAAGGCCCCATTAGCAGCCCAGCCTAGAGAGAGGGTTATGTTTTAAAAACTAAATGTCCCCTTAAGCCTGCAATTAAGCTCTAGGACAAGAGGACCATATTATATTTACCTTAAAGCACCCTTATCGCATATGCAATGTAGGTTAAACGCTCTGGCTGTAGCGTTTGTGCTAAAGTATATCGCTATGCGGTACTACTTCGAGGTTAAACATACAGTGTGTCAAGTAAATACAAAGTAGAAGGTAAATAGGACCTTCGGACTCCCTGTGAGCTGTTTGGTTATGTAAGATAAGAGAGAAAAGTCTCTGTGACTGCAGGCTTTACTGCTGGGACAAGCAAACTGGCTGACAGAGACAGACAGTTTGCTTGTCCCAGCAGTAAAACCTGCAGTAAAGCCTGCACCTTTCAAACCAAGATGTTTTGCCAGCAACTTTTTGCTGACTTATTGCAGGCGACAAAGCCTGTACTTTTGTTTCCACCAACTGACCTAGTATGCCCCAAGGTTCCAAGGTTCACCAAAGTATACGTTGTCTGGTCTTTGGTACCCAAATGTAAATAGCGTAGCCGGCAATACACTCCTAATCCCCCGCGACCAGTGACTACATAAAACCAGGTTCATGGAACAGAACTGAAGTCTAGAAAATAACAACATCTTTCAAGGAACATAATCAGAACCCGAGAACTAAAGTGATCTAAACTGTTCCGGAACAGAACCATTGTTTTAAAAGCATGGGAACTGGTTAATAACGCTATTTTACGTTCCGGGCATTTTATTCCAGTCCCACAAAAAAAAAAACAGGTGCTTGCAAAGCCCTACCTCTGTCAATCAGAAACTTCTTCCAGTGTCTGCCGGCAAGCTGAACATCTTTGCCAGTGTGTGTGTGTAGGCTACCTGCCCCTCCCCCTCTGAAGCATAGCTGTAGCCTACTGAAGTTACAAGTATGATTCAGATGATAGAGAGAGATTTGTAATTAGAATGGATTCACTTTTTCACTGCTAGTTAGGGACACTATAGTTATCACATTTCACACTGGATTTATTAAAAGTAAGATGTTTTTTTTCATTCGGGTGCCACTGTGCACACACAGCTAGCTTCTCTGGTCCAAAGTTAAGCCAACTGTGAAGTTAAAAGACCTTCAAAGATCCTCCATAGAAGCCGCTCCTCCGTAGGTATAATTCTGTGGTCCAAATTCAAATACCCCCATATGTACTGTAACATTTGGTGGTGCATCTTCCATTTGAAAATCGTTGCCAGTGTGTGATTTTAGGCTACCTGTCCCTCCCTCTCCCCTACTGTCTTGGGTGGCTATGTGTTATGTACTGCATTCAGCCAAACAGGTTGCACCAGTCTGTTGTTTACCCCTGCTAGACTAAACGTCCAGAAGAATCTAGCCACCATAGCATGGGGGAGGAAAAGGTTGTTTTATTAAGACAGTATGCATATTTTTCCAGATTTTTTTGTGGGGAGTTAAGTAGGAAATTGACGCCTTTGCAGCCTGCAACAAGTATGTCGAACTGCTAACTTACTGTTGTGAATGTGAAGAAATGAAAGCAGTGCACTCTCTTCTGTCCTATCGGAGGAATTTAGAACTTGATGATGCTGCTTTCTGTCATGTCAGGTTACCATGACAATGATTGAAACAACAGGGTCAAAGTTGAATTTCTCTTGCTCAGTTGTGAGTTGCAAGGCACCATACCCTGATAGGGTATTTTTTACCCCTTAATCATATAACAATAAACTTTTACCAGACTTTTCTAAGACTTTTTTGTATTAACATGTTCTAGAAATATGTTGTAAAAGTATGCAAATTAGGCAATATCTCATTAAATATGCACATATTTGCATATCGCACAAAAAGTTTTGGGGGGACACTGGATGAAGTCAGCCTAAAGTTTCATTTTGTTAAAATACTCCAGGATCTGAGTTGTCCAGAGCAGATTTTGATAAATACATTTTTCATCTTTCTATCTGTAGAATACTAAAGACATTTTTGGTTCATTTTTCCAAAGAAAATGTTATCTAGAATAACATTTTTACAACATATCAACAATTTTCTCTGTGCAAGTCTGGAGAATATATCTTAGGATAACCACAGAAAATTTGGTGAATGCAAATGCTTTTGAACCTGAGAAAAATACATTTGTGTGTGGGAAGAGTCTGACTTTTGGGAAATAGCAGTTAAAGACGAGTACACTGTATTTAGGCTACCAAACAACTATTTAGACCCAATCATCATCTCTTCAAAGTAAGTTACTGAATATAGTCCAGTTTGTAACATTCTCTATGAAATATGCTTTAAAATTATGTGTAATTTAATGTAGTGAGATTGCAATTATTGATTTATGTCCATTTTAAAGTGGTTAAAATTCATTAAAATGTTGATGACGGTAGTATGATAAACTACATTTAAAAAATACATTTTATTCAAGTTTTTGACATTTTTATGTTTACTCCTTGAAAATACTGATATTAATGGACGAAGATACCAACAAATCTTAAAATTGATAGGTACAGTTGAAGTCGGAAGTTTACACCTTACCCAAATACATTTAAACTCAGTTTTTCACAATTCCTGACATTTAATCCAAGTAAAAATTCCCTGTCTTAGGTCAGTTAGGATCACCACTTTATTATAAGAATGTGAAATGTCAGAATAATAGTAGAGAGAAGGATTTATTTCAGCTTTTATTTCTTTCATCACATTCCCAGTGGATCAGAAGGTTACATACACTCAATTAGTATTTGGTAGCGTTGCCTTTAAATTGTTTAACTTGGGTCAAACGTTTCAGGTTTAAGCTTCCCACAATCATTTAGGTGATTTTTGGCCCATTCCTCCTGACAGAGATGGTGTAACTGAGTCAGGTTTGTAGGCCTCGCACATGCTTTGCTCGCACACGCTTTTTCAGTTCTGTCCACAAATGTTCTATGGGATTGAGGTCAGGGCTTTGTGATGGCCACTCCAATAGCTTAACTTTGTTGTCCTTAAGCCATTTAGCCATTTTGAAAAACTTTAGAATTATGCTTAGGGTCATTGTCCATTAGGAAGACCCATTTGCGACCAAGCTTGAACTTCCTGCAGCAAATCACCCCCACAACATGATGCTGCCACCCCCATGCTTCATGGTTGGGATGGTGTTCTTCGGCTTGCAAGCCTCTCCAACATAACAATGGTCATTATGGCCAAACAGTTCTATTTGTGTTTCATCAGACCAGAGGACATTTCTCCAAAAAGTATGATCTTTGTCCCCATGTGTAGTTGCAAAACATAGTCTGGCTGTCTCCTTCCTGAGTGGGGTGACGGCTGTATGGTCCCATGGTGTTTATACTTGCGCACTATTGTTTGTACACATGAACGTGGTACCTTCAGGCATTTGGAAAATGCTCCCAAGGATGAACCAGACTTGTGGAGGTCTATACATTTTTTTCTGAGGTCTTGGCTGATTTCTTTTCATTTCCCCATAATGTCAAGCAAAGAGGCACTGAGTTTGAAGGTACACCTCCAATTTATTCAAATGATGTCAATTAGCCTATCAGAAGCTTCTAAAGCCATGACATAATTTTCTGAAAATTTCCAGGCTGTTTAAAGGCACAGTCAACTTAGTGTATGTATACTTCTGACCCACTGTAATTGTGATACAGTGAATTATAAGTCTGTAAACAATTGTTGGAAAAATTACTTGTGTCATACATAAAGTAGACGTCCTAACCGACTTGCCAAAACTATAGTTTGTTAACAAAAAATTTGTGGAGTGGTTGAAAAAGGAGTTTTAATGACTCCAACCTAAGTGTATGTAAACTTCCGACTTCAACTGTACATAATAAAAATGTCATTTCAGCCTGTGGTGCCAGCCTTAAGCAATGGCTATATAAAAGTTGAATGGCCTGTTTGTAAGGGGGTCATATAAACATTGCCCTTTTTTTTTACAGGCAACATATCGTAAATCCTATGTGAAAGATGTCTGACAGTACCACT
This sequence comes from Oncorhynchus kisutch, assembly GCF_002021735.2. Taxonomy (NCBI): domain Eukaryota; kingdom Metazoa; phylum Chordata; class Actinopteri; order Salmoniformes; family Salmonidae; genus Oncorhynchus; species Oncorhynchus kisutch. The sequence goes on along the minus strand of NC_034183.2, from coordinate 20,317,985 downwards.
AACTGCTTCACTACTAACTGCAAAACATGTCCCACCTTCAATCACAATTGTCTGCATATTAAATAAAGCATGAATGTTGTCAGCACTTTTTGAAGCAGTGTGAATTTGCTAGCTAGTATTGTACGTTATTATCGGCAGTGGTGTGTCCAGAACATTTTGAATGGGGTGGCCAAGGTGGTGCACAGACCCAGTTTAGGGGGATTTTTTCAATATAATAACTGCGCGTACGCAACATTTAAAAAAAAATGTGTCATGAACTCATCCAGTCATGATGTTTTCATCTGATTGTCAAACAAATCACTTCAAAAGTAGGTTAAGTAGGTTACCTGTGCACGTTTAATGGAAAGGGACATCTATTACAACCACCATAAGTGTAATGACTCAACCTAGTTCATGTTTCAAGTTTTTTGAGTCATATTTACTGGATACACATGGTATATACTCTCCAACAAAATGCTTACATGCAGGTTCCTTCTTGACAATGCAGCAACAATAAGAAATAATTAAAGATAAGAATATGTGTCAGCGATTAGTTGAATGGATAAGGCGGAGTCAGGCACAGGACACAGGTATGAGTAATAATCAGAGAATTTACTCAAAATTAAGCAATGTTCCAACAAGGAAAAACACAAATATCCAGAGCACAGGGGATGAAAACCGCCCACTCCCCCGGCTGGTCCTGGCAATAGGACCGCAGAAACCTACCCACATCCTGGTTGACTCTCTCCACCTGCCCGTTACTCTCGGGGTGAAAACCTGAGGTGAGGCTGACCGACACCCCCAGGCGTTCCATAAACGCCCTCCAGACTTTAGACGTGAATTGGGGACCCCGATCAGAAACTATATCCTCAGGCACCTCTGTAGAGCCGTAGGGAGACCGGGCAAAGGAAGGGGACGGCAGGACTTAGAAAACCGATCCACAACGACCAGGATCGTGGTGTTGCCCCGTGACGGGGGAAGATCCGTCAAGAAATCCACCGATAGGTGTGACCACGGTCGTTGTGGAACGGGAAGGGGTTGTAATTTCCCTCTGGGCAGGTGTCTAGGTGCCTTGCACTGTGCGCACACCGAGCAGGAGGAAACATAAACCCTCACGTCCTTAGCTAACGTGGGCCACCAGTACTTCCCAGCAAGACAGCGCACTGTCCATCTGATGCCAGGCTGACCAGAGGAGGGTGACGTGTGGGCCCAACAGATCAAACGAACGTGTCCAGCCCCCTCAAGCCAATGTATCCACGCCTTCAGAGCCCCGACAACAGCCAATAGCTCCCGGTCCCCCACATCATAATTTCGCTCCACTGGGCTGAGCTTCTTTGAAAAGAAAGCATAGGGGCAGACTTTTAGTGGCGTATCCGAGCGCTGAGACAGCACAGCTCCTATCCAGCCTCGGACGCGTCTACTATGAACGCTAAGGAGGGATCAGGATGAGCCAGCACGGGAGCCGGGGTAAACAGAGCCTTCAGGTGACTAAAAGCCCTGTCCGCCCCAGCTGACCACTGCAGTCGCACCGGTCCCCCCTTCAGCAAGGAGGTAATGGAAGCCGCTACCTGACCAAAACCCTGGATAAACCTCCGGTAGTAGTTGGCAAACCCTAAGAACCGCTGCACCTCCTTTACAGGGGTTGGAGTCGGCCAATTACACACAGCTGAAATGTGGTAATTTTCCATCTCCAACCCTGATACGGAAAGGCGGTACCCTAGGAAGGAGACTGACTGTTGGAAGAACAGACATTTCTCAGCCTTGACGTACAGGTCATGCTCCAACAGTCAACCAAGCACCCTGCGTACAAGGGACACATGCTCGGCCCGTGAAGCGGAGTATATTAGAATGTCATCTATATACACCACTACACCCTGCCCGTGCAGGTCCCTGAAAATATAATCTACAAAGGATTGGAAGACTGATGGAGCATTCAATAACCCGTACGGCATGACGAGGTACTCATAGTGCCCAGAAGTGGTGCAAAATGCCGTCTTCCACTCATCCCCCGCCCGGATACGCACCAGGTTGTAAGCGCTCCTGAGGTCCAATTTTGTGAAGAAGCGCGCCCCATGCAATGACTCTGTCATACTGGCTATGAGCGGTAGCGGGTAACTGTATTTTACCGTGATCTGATTTAAACCTCGATAGTCAATACACGAGCGCAAACCTCCATCCTTCTTCTTCACAAAAAAGAACCTCGAGGAGACAGGTGAAGTGGAAGGCCGAATGTATCCCTGTCCCAGAGATTCGGTGACATATGTTTCCATATCCGCTGTCTCCTCCTGTGACAGAGGATACACGTGACTCCTGGGAAGTGCAGCATCTACCAGGAGATTTATCGCACAATCCCCCCCGTCGATGGGGTGGTAATTGAGTCGCCTTCTTTTTACAGAAGGCGAGTGCCAAATCGGCATATTCAGGGGGAATGAGCATGGTGGAGACCTGGTTTGGACTCTCCATCGTAGTTGCACCTAAGGAAACACCTACACACCTCACTGAACACTGACGGGACCATCCCTTGAGAGCCCTCTGTTGCCACGAAATAGTGGGGTCATGAGAGGCCAACCAGGGAAGGCCCAACACAACAGGAAACGCAGGACTGTTGATCAGGAAGAGACTAATTCTCTCCTCATGACTGCGTTATCATACAGAGTTGAGTTGGGACCTCCCTAATTAGCCCCGACCCCAAAGGACGACTATCTAAGGCATGTACAGGGAAGGGAACTTCAACAGGAACAATAGGGATCCCTAATCAAAGTGCAAAGGAATGGTCAATAAAGTTCCCAGCTGCGCCTGAATCAACTAGCGCCTGGGAACGCGGGGAAAACTCAGGAAATTCTATATGCAACCACATGTGTGCAACAGGGAGCTCTGGGTGAGTTGTGTGCCTACTCACCTGGGATGATCCACCAGTGCTCCGCCTGCTACCTCGACCCCCGGGGAACCTCCCCAGCACCGCCCTCTGTGGCCACAGGTGGTGCAGGGAATGGTCCCCCCTCCGGTCCCCCTCATAGCAGCACCTCCCACCTCCATTGGTGTTTGATCAGAGGTGCTGGGGGATGGAACTGACGGAGCCCGATCCGGACGTCCGCGGGCGGCCAACAGGTTATCCAGCCAGATGGATAGGTCCACCAGCTGGTCAGGGTTAAGGGTGGTGTCCCTGCATTCTAGCTCCCTACGAACGTCCTCGTGTAAACTACACCTGTAGTGGTCGATCAGGGCCCGCTCATACCATCCCACGCGGCGCTCTCCCTTCAGGTGGATGATCGAAAACCACCCGGAAGCGGCGGGTGAAATCCTCGTAATTGTCCAACGTCGGGCCTTCCCTTCCCCAGATGGTGTTGGCCCATTCCAGTGCTTTACCCATCAGACAAGAGATGAGGGCGCTCACTCTCTCGCGTCCTGAAGGGGCCGGCTGGACGGCTGCTAGGTAGAGCTAGCACCCGGGAGCAGTTCTGTCATACGCCCCCGGGAGCGAGAGCCGAATCCGACTGGATCCTGATGAATCAGGGGTGGACATCAGTGTAGGTTGTTATGGGAGCTGGGGTGATGATGATGGGTTAACCGGAAAACCCCCTTTCTCCCATCGGTCCATGGTTTGCAGCACGCGATCCACGGCTGTACCGAGACTCTGTAACATAGTCACGTGCTGCTGGATGCGCTCCTCCACAGGGAGAGGAGGGCTGGTTGCACCTGCTGACTCCATTCTATGGTGCGTGATTCTGTCAGCAATTAGGTGAATGGATAAGGCGGAGTAAGGCGCAGGACACAGGTATGAGTAATAATCAGAGAATTTACTAAAGATTAAGCAATGTTCCAACAAGGAAAAACACAAATATCCAGAGCACAAAATAACGAAACCACATGACAACGACAATCACGCACAAAACAGAAAGGGAAGCCAGAGGGTTAAATAAGGAACATTGATTATGGAATGGAAACCAGGTGTGTATAATGAAGACAAAACAAAACGAAAATGAAAAATGGATCGGTGGTGACTAGAAAGCCGGTGACGTCGACCGCCGAACGCCGCCTGAACAAGGAGAGGGACCAACTTCGGCGGAAGTCGTGACAATATGAACATAAAGTAAATGGCTCAGTAGAATACAATCAACATTTTAGCATAAGTATGATACATTAAGGCACAATTTCTAGTCTAATATTTACGCGTGTTTTGGGCAAGTGTTTAAATTGTGCAGTATTTAGCAATCATCATTTTTCTACAAGGTGGCGTGTGTTCATGGATACCAAGGGAAGCCAGGCTTCCTCCAAAATGTTAACAATAAAAAAAGAAACAAACGTATAAAATATTTCAAGTTCGTGTCTATCCGTGTTTCATAATTTCCCTTCAATTCACAAGAGGCTGAATCTATTTCACCAGAGAAAGCATCCGAGCGAGGCAAACAGGACCCCTCTGTCTTAGTATCTGTAGCCCAAGTATCTGATGCTGTCTGGCCAAAAATAAACATGTCATACTATTTTATCCAGACAACATCAGATACATAGGCTACACATACTAAAACACAGGGGCGCGGTTTTGCTCGCTCCGATTCTTTCTCCAGTGAGCTTGATGAGTCTTACTGTCGGTGTATGTCTTGTTCGAAATAATCAATATATTCATAGATGACCTATCAGATTTCAGAATTTCTAGGTGTGGGCAATCAGATTTCAGGAGAGGCTGTGGCCACCCTGGGCCACCCCCTGGACACGCCACTGAGTATCGCGGTGCTTGTTTTAAATTAGAGTATCGCCGTGCTTGGTTTGAATTAGATTATACATGAAGAGTTATTTGACAACAATTTCACAACACTCCTCTCCCACTTAGTAAAAGGCTATTGCAACATAAGTACCCTCCCTTAATATGAATACTTTTAAAACTGGTTCCTCTATATGTAGCCTATATCATCTTATCTTACTCATATTGGTTACACTTTATTTTTCTGCCCACTAATTACCTAGTATTTACCATGGGACAATGGCTATTACATAGTTATTACTTGTTGTTTTCCATGAGATAAGTCTTCCTAAAGAGAGTTAATTTATGAGCGTAAAGGACTAAGTCCTTTGCTTAAACTTGTTGGCAGAGGAAGACTTCAGGTCAAACATCCCTGACCCACTGACCAAACCAGAAAAGTAAGGCACACGAGAACTTGTCATTCTTGAAACAATGTCCAGGAACTTTGCTGACATTCTGCAGTGCTCCATAGTGCTACATACTGCGTGGTACTTTGTGTACTTTAAATGCCATATTCTTTCACGTGATTCAAATGTCCTGAAATGAATTAGAGTTGTGTAAAAAGGGTTCAGGTGTTGAAGCCATGACCCATTATGTAACTGACTTGTCCAGACAGCCCATAACACTACTGCAGGACTCAGTGGTTATGCTAGGGGTAGAACTAGTTTTATGAACTGCTCCGAGACATCTGAAACTGCACAAATACCTGACATGCTTCCACAAGTTGAGCAGCAGTGTAAGTTACAATCAGGGCCCCTTCAGAATATACTGCAGACATGTTTAAAATACTCTCACACTCCCTGGTGTTACATAAGTGGAACATGGATGTCGATACACTTGTATTTACTCTACAGATTCTAAAGTGATAATCAATCTTTCACTAATCAAACATGGACTGTTTTTTTTAGCCTGTGAAAATTTCCATTCCCCTGTCAGTGATTGAGTCAGATTTGGTTCCACCTTAAAACAGGAAAGAAAGAAATCAGATGAATTGCCAGGGATGCCAACCAAAGCGCCTCCCCTTGCTGAATTGGAAAGTGTGTCAGTAGAACAGCTCCTCCTCTCTCATAGCCTGACTGTTCCACACAGCTGAGCAGCATGTCAGTTAACATATCAGAGACAAAGCTATGCTCCCAGGAACCTATGGGAGCGATAAGAAAGGGAAGGGGTAGGCTCGTCACGGCGTTGCTAGGGTCACCTCCCCTGAAAGAGTGTGTTCGTGAAACTCGGCCAGACAGCAGTTATATAACAGGGAGAGGGTGGGGGCCAGGGGCGCTAGATGGGGTAGAGAGAGAGAGAGGTTTTTTTCCACTGCCTTTATATATTTATTTCCCTATTTGCTTTTTGTAGGTCAGTAGGAATTATATCTGGGAAGCCACTCAAATATCTCACTCACATTATGCAAAAGACTCCCACTCACAAAGCAGTTATAGTTGAGCATTCTCCCTTCCTATCTATGATGCTGAGATTTCAACTTTATAGTTTAGTCATTTGCTTTGCTCCTCGTGTGTGACGCACTTACTGTATCTAGACACAGGCTCACTCGGGTGATTGGTTGGGCTGGTAAAGGGCCGTTAATACAGTTGCTACCTGCAAAGAAAATGTTACATAACGCCTTGCGTCACTGTAATACAAAATAGTTTTGAGAAAAAAATATTTAACACACCCAGCAGTCAAAGCGAACACAGAAAAACAACCATTTGTTTTTGAGAGTAGCCATTTTATCTTGTGTAGCAGAGGAGGCTCTCCTGAAGCGGGGGCTTTTGTTAACCTCTTCTAACATTTAAGTCACCCTGGAGGAGGAACAGTGAAATGTTCTTACCCCAGGCCCAGTAAATGCAATTAACCTGCTACTCTGGTATGATGTAAATAATAGCCTGTTCCGGGGAGAGAGGGCTCAGGGCTGTACACACACTGTTGCACATACTGTTAAATGTTCTGTTCATATGAATAAATTCTATATTCCTATCACCAGTATGGAGTTTTTCTTTCCTGCAAAATGCTGCAAATTGGCTTTTGACTCTGATAGTGCCAGTCGGTATTAGATGAAACGTCACGTCCCCGCACGTCTGTGGGGAAAACAACCTGTGGTTTACCCCATTGGCTCACAGCAAAAACGTAACCTTTTTCTTGTTGTTTGTTTGTTTTAGTCAATTACAAAACTACATTCAAGAAAAGTACAACATGTCTAAAGGATACTTTTCAACATTGCCTGTTTCTGCCCAAGCGTTCTCACTACTTAGAAAAACATCATATTGTAGGGCTTCCCTCATGCCCCTTTTCATGACAGTGCTAGAACATTAAGCTAGCCAAGACCAACAACACAAACAAATGGACTATACAGCTACAAGTAGTGAGTGGCGATACAAACAGACTATACTAAACAAGTTAAATGTCTTACCTGTGATTACATTTTTTCCACAGGTATAGTACCACTCAAACGCTTGGACACGCCTACTCATTTTTTTTTTTACTATTTTCACATTGTAGAATAGTAGTGAAGACATCAAAACTATGAAATAACACATGGAATCATGTAGTAACCAAACCAATCAAAATATATTTCATATTTGAGATTCTTCAAAGTAGTAGCCTACTTGGGTACTGGTTCCCCACATTTCCCACTCTCCCACGCCAAATAGCCTGAAGCCACAGGACTCATCTCGCAGGCTCTATTTCTCTATGTGGGAACATTGCGAACCGTAGATCAGGATTTTGGGTCTGGTTAAACAACACAGCAGTTTTTCTGCATGTAATTCATATATAACAAAAAATTGACGATGAAGTTGGCTCTTATACAATGGGGGTCAATGGGAAAGAATGTTTGTTTTCCCCAATTTGTGGGTGTTGTCAAGGGAAATTCCTTCGTATAACGTGGATACCGACTCGGAGTATAGTGTTTCTGTTGAGTTCAAAATCAGGGCAGTTGGGAGCAAAGATTGAGCAGATGTTTCTATCCCTTCTTATTTGATAGGGTAGGTATATCTACACCTGTCTTGCACTTTCTCAGACAGTTCTGGCACAGTTTCTAAGGACCATATCATGAAGAGATCAAAACCCAAGTCACCATCAAGTTATATTGTATTATCTAGTCTAGTGAGTCTTTAGTGTTTAGTATGCAATGTACTAAATGTTCCTCCTCTCTCTCTACTTCCAGCACAAATTGAAGTAATACCCTGCAAGATCTGTGGGGACAAGTCATCAGGGATCCACTATGGTGTAATCACCTGCGAAGGCTGCAAGGTGAGCTACCTCAATCTCAGAGATATACTTACTTGTCATCCCTCTAGAAAACCCACAGCAAATTCAATCAATTTAGACTATTTATATATTGTATGCCCTTGCCCAGTGCCCATCCATCCCTGCACCTGTATTCATGGTCAAATAGCTCAAGCTTATGTGTCCTGTTTCACACTTGTGTAACCTGTACAAGTGTAGAACCTGTACAATTGTGGAACCTGTATTAGTGTTTGGTATGAAATTGAAATGTGTTTTTTTGCAATTCCCACTCCCCTTGAGAGTGGGATCACGGCCAGGGATCAGCCGTTATTGATGGCAACCCTGGAGCAATTATGTTTAAGTGCCTTGCTCAAGGGCAGAGCGACAGATTTTTCACCTAGTCGTCTTGTGGATTCGAACTAGCAACCTTTCGGTTACTGGCCAAACGCTCTAACTGCTAGGTTACCTGCCTCCCTGATGGTGTTTATGCTTGTGTGTGTGTTTGCAGGGCTTCTTCCGACGCAGCCAGCAGAACAATGCTATATACTCCTGTTCCCGGCAGAGGAACTGTCTGATTGACCGCACCAATCGGAATCGCTGCCAACACTGCCGGCTGCAGAAGTGCCTGGCCCTAGGCATGAGCCGTGATGGTGAGTGTGAAACACACACACACACACATACACACACACAGCAAGGTCAGTCCAGAGGGGACCCCTGTCTGTCTCTTCACCGGACGCTAGAGCTCTCTGGGTCTTATTGAAAGGCCAAATGTGGAGTTGTGTTACACTGTGTAAAATCACTCCTGGAGTCATGCCTGAGAGACAGCAGTGATGCCATGAAATGAAATTATCAGTGGATTGTCTTCTATATTTGCAATTGGTCAAGTTCCATATTGGCTCCATATGGACTTACTATATGAGCTCATAATTCATTCCCTGATTATTTACTGACTCTATCTCCTTTCCTGGTACAGCGGTGAAGTTTGGCCGCATGTCCAAAAAGCAGAGAGACAGCCTGTATGCTGAGGTCCAGAAGCACCAGGCGTCCCAGGAGTTAACTGCCGCCCGTGAGGAGGGAGGCGAGGTCGGAGGTCACAGCCGGGCATACAGCAGAGGCTCCAGTGCCGCTCTCAGCGACCTTGATGACATCACCCTGCCAGACGGCCTGCTGTGTGACCTGCCCCTGACACCAGAGGGCGCTGAAAGAGAGTTCTGCAATCTGGAAATGATGGGGGGAAGCGGGGGTAGCAGCTCCTCCTCTCAAAGCTCACCCGAACAGAACAGACTGGACTTCGGAGACAGCAACCACCACATCAAGCACGAGTACCAGCTGCTGCACGAGTCCGGCCTGTTCACACACGCGCTGCTCAACCCTCTACCCGAGGGATTCTCCATGCTCGAGATTGGTAAGTGGAACAGTCACTCTATCACCATCTGCTGTATGTCACTATAACTAACACTAGATCATTTTTTCATTGAGTGTGGTTGATAGCTAAACCATACATGTCTTGTCCATTTCCAGAACGTATAACTGCTAGTGTAGTAAATTCTCACATAGAGACCAGTCAGCATGGCAGTGAGGAGCTGAAGAGGCTTATCTGGTCCCTGTACACCCCTGAGGAGACACGCAGCTTCCAGAGCAAGGTAAACATCAATGTCCTGTACCAAGATTAACTCAGTGACCTGTGACCTATTTACTCTTACACGACTATGTGCTATTCCCAATGTTATATCTAACTTGGGCATCCCTTTGTTCTCTCTTTCAGTCTGCGGAGGTCATGTGGCAGCAGTGTGCCATCCACCTCACCAATGCCATCCAGTACGTGGTGGAGTTTGCCAAGCGCATCACTGGATTCCTGGATCTCTGTCAGAACGACCAGGTCATTCTTCTCAAAGCAGGTCAGTACCTATTGTTAGGACATAAGATAAGTGCATTTCACAACTCTATTCCATGGCCTCATACACCAGCTTTCTCTGACCTCAAAGCACACAGTGGGGTCTGATATTAATCACACCCTTGATAAAGATGAGCAAAACTTATTGTATAAAATAAATAATTCAAATACTGAGCTATATTGTATGCAAGAAACATTGGGGAAATGATATTATTTTATACTAATACAATTTCTCAGAGAAAGAGATTTTGTTAAACAAGTAACCATTATTTTTCTCAAAAAGGTAGAGGTCAAAATGATTGACATCCCTGATTTCACCTTACGAGAATAACGTCCCTGAGCATTTTTCTAAAATGTTTTATGAGTTGGAGAACGCATTGGGAGAGATCTTAGACCATTCCGCCATACAGAATCCTTCCAGATCCTTGATATTCTTTATCTGCGCTTATGGACTGCCCTCTTCAATATAAACCACAGGTTTTCAATGGGGTTCAAATTCAGAGACTGAGATGGCCATTGCAACATGTAGATTTTGTGGCCAATCAACCATTTCCATGTGGATATTGATGTGTGTGAAACAGTTAATTGGCCACAAAAATCTACATTTGCAATGGACATCTCAGTCTCCGGACTTGAAACCAATTGTAACCCCTGTGGTTTGAATTGAAGACGGAAGTCCAAAAGCGCAGACAAAGGATATCAAGGATCTTGAAGGATTCTCCAATCTCGTCTCATTGATTGGACTCCAGGTTAGCTGACTCCTGATTCCAATTAGCTGTTGGAGAAGTCATTAATCTAGGGGTTCAAACCTACACTGTAAATGTTTAAATTATGTATAAATTATGTATTCAATATAGACAATATAGATGAAGATCAGATCTAAATGTATGACCAATTTATGCAGAAATACAGGTAACTCCAAAGGGTTCTCACATACTTTTTCTTGCCACTGTATTATATACAGTCATTTTTGCTCATCTTTATCAAGGGTGTGAACAATTCCGGAGCCCACTGTAGTTCCTGTTCAGACAACCTGAGCATGTAAGCATTAACTGCATTTCCATGTTTCAGTACTACAGCATTCATACACAATAGTATATTTGACAAACATGTGTGTCTGCAGACAAACAAACTTCGCCACTTAGGACTACATTTTAGAATATACAATCAATTTAACCTTATATGGCAAAGACCACATTCTGTTTCCAACGATGTTCAAGAAAAAAGTTATTATTCTAATGATGGCTCTTCTTGTTTTTCTTCTCGCCCACCTTTCCTTTTATGTGCTGTTTGTTCATCATCTTTGTTTGAATTGTAACAAATTGTATTGTAAAAATTATTTAATTTATAATTGATTGAAATACATTTGATGTTGTGATATGAAATGGATGTATTCTATTGACTGACAACATGGAATTCATGTTTTATTTCATATTGTTTGTGTGTACGTGTTGGAGCATCCTTTGTCCCCCTTTTCTCCCTTTTCCTCTTCCTCTCGCTCCCCCTCTCCATCTTTACGGTCTCTTTACGGTTTCCTCTTCAGGATGTCTGGATGTGCTTCTGATTCGCATGTGTCGTGCCTATAACCCCATCAACAACACTATTCTGTTTGATAGCAAGTTTGCTAGCGCACAGACCTTCAAAGCTCTTGGTGAGTCCCCTCTTTATGAAACCAAAGCATTAATATTTCATCAGAGTATATTCACACACACACAAAAAAGTATATAAATATATTCACCCACCCACATAGTCGAAAAATGCTAGGTCAACCCTTTTTTATAGCTTACTTTAAAAAAAAGTGAACCAAGTCAGACGTTTCTGTTTTGAAGACACGTGTTTTTCCCCCCTCTTTCCTTGAAGGTTGTGATGACCTTGTGGGTGCTGTGTTTGACCTGGCCAAGAGCCTGAGTCGTATGCAGCTCTCTGAAGAGGAGATGGCTCTGTTCAGTGCTTCTGTTCTCCTGTCACCAGGTAATCCTCTCACACTGTCTCCCGTTGACTGGGGTGATGTCTCAGCTCTGAAACAGACACTAAGTAATATGTAAGAAGGAAAACCAGCAGACTGACTGTGGTTGTTGCTCTTTTTTTCCTCCAGACCGACCATGGTTGACAGACAGGCAACAGGTACAGAAGCTTCAAGAGAAAGTATATCTGGCTCTGCAACATTGTCTACACAGAGGTGGCTCATCAGAGGAGAAACTGGCAAAGGTACATATTGGCAGACGATGATATATTCCTTTATTCCTCGAACAGGCTTTTGTTAAAGGATTTGGGGTGGAATGTGAAAGATACAAATGTTCTATCTTGCTTTTTCCTTTCTCTGTGTCTCTTCTTCTACCTCTAAGATGGTGTCCAAGCTTCCCATGATGAAGTCCATCTGTAATCTACACATTGACAAGCTCGAGTTTTTCCGTCTGCTCCACCCGGAGACTGCATTCAATTTCCCCCCTCTGTACCGTGAGGTGTTCAGCAGTGAAATCACCTTCCCAGACTCCACAATGGACTAAAAATCTGTTTAGATATGAAAGTGATTCATATAGAGACAAAAAGATGTAGGGAATGAGAGGTAGGGAGAGGAATGTGGCAACAGCGAAGTAACCAGCAGCTCTGTGACAACCCTGCACGCTACACTTTAGGACATACTACTCTCACCTCAGACCTCCACCTTATGGAGTTGCTTGGACTGTAAGCCAAAATTCAACACTAGGTGCTGGGTACTATATGCATGCTGCCTATTTTGGGGGGAGTAAAACGGTTCTGAGAATTTATTTTTGCAATCTCAGATGGTTTTTCTAAGAGCTTGAGAGCTTGAGATCACCCTTAAGCTGAAGTCCTCTGTAAAACCAGTTTAACTTATTTTCCAGGTCTCAGTTTAAGTCCTTGTAAGATAATCTTGAATGTACCCCACAGACATGCAGCACAGCCCAAGGCACGAGACTGAATGTACTATACAATCCTGCCCCATTGGAGGAGATGCTGTGTAGTCTCTTTTTTTATCTTATTGCAGTTTGACAGCTCTATTTTTTTTCTCCAGTTTCTTATTTGGTAGTGCCCATACTTTGCAGTTTTCTATCCTATGAACAAACTGTTTAAAGGGACCAAGATCAAATGGATAAGTGGGCACATTTTTTTGCATGCCAGACATGGATGATGCAACTATTACCATGCATGCAGACTTGCACACACAGCACTAAGACAAAGCACTTATGCTGACCTATACATGTATTTTTACAGGCACACATTCAGACACTGATATTTTTCAGCTCGACTTACATTTTTTAGGTGCAATCAAAGACCTCAGTCCCACTACATTTTCCCTTGCAAATGCCACTTAGAGAGAGAGCAAGTGAGAAGAATCACTTAAGTATTTTTAAATGTTCTTTATCTATACACTTATATTTACTCATGTAAAAATAAAATTAGACAGGGATTTAAATATATATATACATTGAGAGGGAGGGAGAGGGGGAGATGTATAATACGTAAAAATGATTCAGGTTGTTATTGTAAAAGAGAATGTGTTATCAATGACTCAGCTGGTTAAATAAAGGCAAATAAATAAATAGATTCGCCAGGACTGCGTCTTTCAAAGTATTTCTGGTCATATTCTGGGGTACTGGGATGGAAAATTATTAGATGAATAGCACTTACCGACAATGAGCCCTCCCTCACCCAATCTGGACACTTTTCTCGTGCTACAAATAATCTCAGGGTTCCAGCTCAGAGACTGACAAACGTCCTCCTGAAACTGACAAAAGTGGGACATCCTCCTGCCTCAGACAGGCAGGACTAAAGCAAATGAGATAGAGAGTTCCCCAGGAGATGAAGGATCCCTCAAACCAGGGGTCTGTAGGTCCAATACAATACTTTGTTCAAGAGGGAAAGGAAGCAGATGATAAGAAGAAAACAAATAGGTAGTGAAAACACTTTCCAGTGCTCCCAGCTCGGCACCAACAACAATTTGGAAGGGGTGTTTAGAGTTTGAGCTTTGACCAGTATGGGGAAGGTGGGGACTCAGGCTCCCTCTGTATGTTTTTAGGCAGTCAACTGTTTCAGACTGAACTGAAAGTGTGATGATTTGTTAATGATGCCTTCTCTCCCTAACCCTCCTCAGTTTACACTCCTCTCAAAAAACACTCACGGCATAATGAAGGGTTAACAGAGCCATCAGCTACCCCCCAGAGTTAGGGATTTCAACATTTAGATTATAGAATATTTAAGATGGCAGAATTTATAATGCAATTTTGAAGGATGATGATAGTGTACAAAAATATGTATTTTATGTTTATATATTTTTCCACACTGTTTATTTGGGAGCATTAAATCTGCCCCTCTGTCTTCAATGAGAGCACAGATTTTTATTAATCTATACCAGGAAGTTAAAGTTAGATTAATATCTATTTTTATGGAGAGGGACATTGGGTGTGGCAGGATATTACTTTTGAACTATTCTTAAAGGGGCTTTTGGGATTTCAAAAAACTCTCAACACCCTCAGTACAAAGCTTGTACATAGACAAGCTGCAGTGTGAAAGGTTTGGTCAGAGCAGAATACTTGTATTACTTTTACCACAATAAGAGAGAATCACTTACGGGCCTTGAATATTTTCTGTCCAATTATATTTAAATAATCATATGTTTCACTTTGCAATGCTGGAACAGTGTGGTTCTTCATACTGTATATATAAAAGTAGTTGGTATTTAGGGGGATAGACTTTTTTGGGAGCTTACCACTGTGTCATATTGGGACTGTGCAATAATGTCTTTCCCGATTTCAGTTAGGAAGGTCTTAACAGCCCTGGTTAGATGTCTCAGTAGACTTCATAAGCAATCCAGCCTGAGACCCCTTAAAAGTACAGCACAAGAGGTTTTTAATTCTCTCAACATAACAACACTCAACTTTTACACAGAACTAGTTTAACTGACTTGAGTTATGGTTCTTAAGGCAGAGGAGATTCTATTAAGTGAAATGCTTTGTAAGTGTTTAGAACTTAGATGGTTATGTATTTGCACACCTAAAACTGCTTTTCTTTCTTTTAAGGCAGTTCGCAATGTGTGCAGTTACATTTCCTCTCAGTCACTCAGGGAGATAGCTGGGCTCTCTGTTCCAGTGTTTTCATCAGTTAACCTAGTCCGACACCTTGCGCGGAATAGAAGAAGACCTTAAAACCTTGATCACAGTGTACATGTTCTTGTGAATGTTGTTCACAAAAGTATCAAAGGTTTGATCCCAGTCTAATATCAATATTATTACAGCACTTTTGAGCCTACATTTTTGAATAAATAGGATCTAAAATGTAATTACATTTAAAGATGGATTTTAATCTGTGTATCCTGTGTTGGTTTTGTTGTGATCTTTTGTTTCTTAATTTCTATCGTAGTCTGTCCTCCTTTTTGTCTTGGAGAGTTGTTATTCTATTTTTTCAATAATATCTCCCTAAATCTTTTCATGATACTTCTATTTATCATGTTTTCATTCTATTTTAAGATGATTATTGAAATCAACCTAGATTTTAAAAATATATAATTTAGGATATATTATGAATATGAAGCCTAAGAGTATTTTTTAACACATTTAAGAGTTATTGTTGTAGCAACAATGGAGACACAATATGTGGATTTAAGAATGTAATAAAAGTCATTTTACAATAAGTTGATGTTGTTTGTGTGCTTACTCATGTACAGTATTTAAACTTCCTAACCATTGGAATTGGGTGATCCACACCAGTTTATTAGTTTTACAGATAGGAATATCAATCATATGGAATAAAGATAGGTAAATTGTTAAATATTTAACAAAAGATATACAGTTAAGTAACATCTGTTGACAACAGAACAACCCAAAAACATGTACACTACCTTTCAAAAGTTTGGGGTCACTTAGAAATGTCCTTGTTTTTGAAAGAAAATAAAAACTATTTGTCTATTAAAATAACATCAAATTGATCAGAAATACAGTGTAGACATTGTTAATGTTGTACATGACTATTGTAGATGGAAACGGCTGCTTTTTAATGGAATATCTACATAGGCGTACAGAGGCCCATTATCAGCAACCATCACTCCTGTGTTTCAATGGCACGTTGTGTTGGCTAATCCAAGTTTATCATTTTACAAGGCTAAGTGATCATTAGAAAATACTTTTGCAATTATGTTAGCACAGCTGAAAACTGTTGTCCTGGTTAAAGAAGCAATAAAACTGGCCTTCTTTAGACTAGTTGAGTGTCTGGAGCATCAGCATTTATGGGTTCGATTACAGGCTCAAAATGGCCAGAAACAAAGTACTTTCTTCTGAAACTCGTCAGTCTATTCTCTTGTTCTGAGAAATGAAGGCTATTCTATGCGAGAAATTGCCAAGAAACTGAAGATCTCGTACAACGCTGTGTACTACTCCCTTCACAGAACAGCGCAAACTGGCCCTAACCAGAATAAAAAGAGGAGTGGGAGGCCCCAGTGCACAACTGAGCAAGAGGACAAGTACATCAGAGTGTCTAGTTTGAGAAACAGACACCTCACAAGTCCTCAAATGGCAGCTTCATGAAATAGTACCCGCAAAACAACAGACTCAACATCAACAGTGAAGAGGCGACTCCGGGATGCTTGCCTTCTAGGCAGAGTTGTAAAGAAAAAGCCATATCTCAGACTGGCCAATAAAAAGAAAAGATTAAGATGGGCAAAAGAACACAGACACTGAACAGAGGAACTCTGCCTAGAAGGCCAGCATCCCGGAGTCGCCTCTTCACTGTTGACGTTGAGACTGGTGTTTTGCAGGTACTATTTAATGAAGCTGCCAGTTCCCACTTAGGTCTGATGCCAAAAAAAGGAAATTCTTGTCAATTTCACCCAAAATATATATTTTTTTGCAAAATAAGTAGTGTGTAGTTTCAGTTATTATAGCTATAGTACTACATAAAAAAAAGTTATGAACTACCGAAAGCACTACCAAGATTTCAATGTTCAACTATACCACCAAGCTACTGCAACATGCAGTTTAATTACTAGTTAGACTACATGTAGTTCACCACTCCCCAACACTGAGCATGAGTGAGTTTGAAGTGGTTTTCAACTAAAGTACTTGAGACTGAAGTAGACACATCGACAACTATTGAAAAACACTTATGCCACCCTGTGGGGGAAAAAAAGTGAACACAGACCATATTGGCCTGCTCCTCTTGTGTGCGATAGAGGGCGCTGCACGTTTGCTTATGGAGAGACAACTTGGAATGTGCAGCGAGCGCAATGATATGTTGGAGGTGTCGAGTTAACGGTTTGGTGCAGCTAAAAGTGTACACTGTGGATATACTCATACCTAGTCCTAGAGTCTTTCAAGACCTATATGCACTTTATAGAGATCTGCGCCCTTGTTCAATAGCATTTCTAGTCACAATCGTGAACAGCAGGACATCCTCGTCGGCGTGTACTGTAAAGGAGAACGACTTTAACGCAATCATATGACCGCGGCGTGCAACTATTTTAGCTAGTAATAGTTATTATATCAAATTTAATCCTATTACGGCAAAGGTGAAAGACCGGTTCCAAGATGTCTGTAGCGGGCTTCAAGAAGCAGTTTTATAAAGCCAGCCAGGTTAGCAAACAACTTTCCTCCCCTCCTAATACAGATTTGTTTCAATAAGTATTAGCTTGCTAATGTTAGTGATTTGACATAAAAAACGGTTTTAAAAAATACATCATTATCTTAGTTTGCTAGGTAGCTAGCTTGCATGAACCTTTATGAAGTTTAGCTTGCTAGCTAAGTTACTGGCTCGGCTCAACTTGTAACATTAGCTAGTTATACATAGCTCTCTTTTTTTGTTAATGTTTTTGTAAGTTATTTAGCTAGTTATCGGTCTTAAATAATTTCATGGGCAAACTAAAGTTAAAACGTGGCCAGAACCTTCCAAAGAATGCCATGATAAACTTGACAGCTAACGTTAGTTAGCTAGCCAGCCAGCTCGCTAACGTTAGTTAGCTACTTTTTATGTAACGTTACTTAGCTAGAATTTCAAGAAAAACACTTCGCAGGTAGTTAGCTATCCTAGTACCCCCAGCTAACAGTACTAGTCTAGATAGTACACGTGTAATGTCTGTCAGCTGTCACTCAACAGGCAAGTTGAGGGTGTACACACCTTCAGGTAACCCATTCCAATGTCCCTACTGTTACTAGGCTATCTAGCCGTACCCTGGGGATACCAGGGGCAACATGCTGTTGTGGTTTTGTTAGTTGGCTTGTAGAGCAGGGGTTCCCAAACGTTTTCACTCTGCCTCCCATTCTGCCGACCGTTGGCCCACACTTTGGAACACTCTTGTAGAGCATAGGCTATCTCTGCTGTAACTGATTTGATAAAAATTCTAATTTCAGAGTGTCAATATCTTGTTGGTTATGTAGACAGAAGATGGATTATTTAAATTAGTTTTCCTCAGTTGGAGCCCTGGCTGACCTGTTCTGAGGGTTGATACTGCTATTACTTTATTATTTTAATTTATTTGTTTTAGCATACTGAGACCAAGGTGTCTTTTACAGATGAGACCTGAATTACAGAAAATACATATATAAAAATACTAAATGCAAGCAGAAAGAAAAACATGGTCAAAAGGTCAATCAGCGTTCTGAATTTGCCTAGAGGCACCAAAACATCACATTTCTGAGCATTTAGATTGTTCCACAAATAAGGTGCAAAAAACTAAAAGCTGATTTAAAAAACCTGAGACCAAAGGAATTTCCAGAGTTAGCCATCCCTTAGACCGGGTGTGGTAACTTGTATGTCTAAAGTGTAGTGATAAGTACAGTGGGACTTTTTGTAAAGGGGCTTTATAAATGAAAACATAGCAATGTGTCAACCTACTTTTGAGTCAGTCTCATCCTGTCCCTGCTGATCTCAGCAGGGAAGATTTTTGCTTTATACCCCAATATCCTTTTAGGAGCGGGCTCAGATCCCCTTTGGGGAGATTTGAAGAGATAGGGAAAAGAGTCAATCCATTGGGAAGACAGAACGTCAAATAGGAAAGGAAGGGCCAAAACTGCAGTGTTTGTGCGTGCGTGTGTGTATGTATGTATGTATTTACTGTATTTTTTTTAATGTGTTTGCGTGCATGTGTTACAGGGGGCTAAGAGAAAGAAATGATGTGCGTTCTTCCTGATTGGACTGCAATGCAGTTTCATAGGAGTCAATAATGCCTGACGCCAACAAGAAATAGGACTCTCCCCTGTAAGGCACAAAATAATATGCTTATTCAGAGCATGCAGTTGCGTTGTCACTAGCAATGACTACATGTGATTGTAAATAGGCCTACTTGTAGGAATTGGTTTCATATGTTTTATGCAGCACTGTTTTTCTGTTCTTATGGAATGCAGGAAGTTGGCTTTAGGAAATGAATATAGCTGCAGCACCCCGTAGCACACGCCCATGTTTTTTTTGTTTTTTTTACTATCCCCTTTTCACATTTTACAAACCTGTCAAACATGGCCTACACATTATTCAACTTGTGTACGCACACATACCAAGTGTCATAAATAATACTTAATGTGACTCGATATCTGAATGAAATGCCTTTCATTGTCCTGCAGCATCACTAGCATACTTTGCAACATGTATAGGGAAGTTGGTGGGAATGTGAGAGGAAATGGTGGGTCAGAGTAGAATCTGCAGATGGCTGATCCTATCATATTCGCTCACAAAGGGAGCAGTCAGCTGAAGGATCATATGCCGCTCAAAAGTTTAAGTTAACATGTACAGTGGCATTGGCCCCTGTCACTTAGGGGCTAGTTACATATACTCTTTACAGACTTTACATTGTTACCACATTCTTGCCAGGGTAAGCCTTTTATATGTCCTGTGCGCATGCCAGCAAGTGTGGGACTAGACTTTTATTTTAATAAAACCATTGACTATACACCATCACAAAGAAATCCAGCATTAAATTGTTTCTGGCAGGTCCTATGAAACATAAGACTAATAAAATGTATTTCCAAAAGAATAAATGTATTTTAAGTTGAATTATGTTACTGGTTTGAGCAGCCTGTATGGCTATGCCATGCACATGAAATCAATAATTTTGTTCATTAAACAGACAAGACACACTTGGGCTACCCTGATCAAATTCAACACACACGCATTATAGGGTAAGAATATGATCTATAATGGAATAAAATACAAATATTTTTCCCACACAACTTGTGTCACAGCAGCAATGTAGAACTGCTCTCATATATTTAACTTTTTTTTTAAATTAAAAGGTGAGATTTTGAAATAAAGCCCAAGGCAAGCCCATACTTTTTTTGATCAAACTTTCATCAGGCGCAGGATCTTACACTCAATGTGTCTTCATGATACCAGTGATAGAAAAGTACCCAATTGTTATACCTGCGTAAAAGTAAAGATACCTTAATAGAAAATGACTCAAGTGAAAGTCACCCAATAAAATACTACTTGAGTAAAAGTCAAAGTATTTGGTTTTAAATATACTTAAGTATCAAAAGTAAATGTAATTGCTAAAATATACTTAAGTATGATGAAAAGTATAAATCATTTGACATTTCTTATTTTTACTTACTGACAGCCAAGGGCACACTCCAACACAGACATAATTTACAAACAAAGCATTTGTGTTTAGTGAGTCCACCAGATCAGAGGCAGTAGATTTGACCAGGGATGTTCTCTTGATGAGTGTGTGAATTTGACCATTTTCCTTTCCTGCTTAGCATTTGAAATGTAACAAGTACTTTTGGGTGTCAGGGAAAATGTATGGAGTAAAAAGTACATAATTTAATTTAGGAATGTAGTGAAGTAAAAGTTGTCAAAAATATAAATGGTAAAGTACAGATGCCCCAAAAAACAACTTAAGTAGTACTTTCAAGTATTTTTTACTTATGTACTTTTCACCACTGGCAAACATTTGGCGTGATGCTTAAGTTGGTGGGAAAATGCCTTGGTTTGAAAGGTGTATTACACACAGAGCACTAACTGATGAATTGTATATTTGGATGCAAATTTCTGAAAATTTTGCTGCCAACTAACTGACCCTCATTAACCGGTCAACAAATGGTTACATTTTCCCACAGGAAAATTATGTGACCAACTTAAAATGCTATGCATGCATACAAGGAAGGGACATCTTTAATTCAGAGCTTAATGGAAACATTCAACAATAGGAAGCCTATCGTCTTACAGTCGAAAGGTTATAGCCTATTATTGAGCATGCAACTCCTGTTGGAAGTAGCTAATATACTGAACAAAAATATAAATGCAACGTGTCAAATGTTGGTCCCATGTTTCATGAGCTGAATAAAAAAAACAGACATTTTCCATATGCACAAAAGGCGTATTTCTCTCATGTTGTGCAGAAATTTGTTTACATTCCGGTTAGTGAGCATTTCTCCTTTGTCAAGATAATCTATCTACCTGACAGATGTGCCATATCAAGAAGATGTTTAAACAGCGTGATCATTACATAGGTGCATCATTACATATTGTGCTGGGGACAATAAAAGGCCACTCTAAAATGTGCGGTTTTGTCACACAACACAATGCAACACATGTCTCAAGTTTTGAGGGGGCATGCAATTGGCATGCTGACTGCAGGAATGTCCACCAGAGCTGTTGCCAGAGAATTGAATGTTAATTTCTCTACCATAAGACACCTGAAACATCGTTTTAGAGAATTCTAACAGAGATGAAAATCTGTTAGAAACGTAGAGAGGGGAATTTAATAGCAACAACTACAATAGGCTGCTAATATGACATTATTTAGAGTAAAGTAAAATGTTTAGGTTTCAACAATTATACTGCCTCAAGCTCACATTGCAGAGTGGAAGGTGACGCGCTGATAGCCTGCCTACAGTTGACTGTCGCCTAGGCACTCGAATGGCGAATGGGATGCACGCTTTAATTACGAGTTGAGATTGAGAAATAAAATAGTTTCTAATTGTGGCTATGAAAACAGTTTTTACCATGCGATTGCATTTAGAATGATTTTTTACGCAATGACTTGGCTTATAAAAGCGCGTTTCACCCCAGTACAAGCTTTTTGAGGAGCTGCTCTTATGTCATCTTACAGGGGATGGGCTATTCTGCTTCTCAAACTAGACTCTGTATGCTGTGTGCATGTGATAACATGCATGACAACTAACGAAAATACACAAGCACCAATTGAATACCACAAAATTATGCAAATGTACCATTTTTATGACTCTGTATCCAGTATTGAAGAACTTGCTATTCCCAAGGACTTCCAGTCATTGCGCTAATGTTAGTTAGCAATTTATGTAATGCTAGAAAAGCCACTTCCTTCAAACTGAACGCAGACACATAAAATGGTATCTACAAGTTCTTCTGACTCTGGGGAAGTAGATAAAGGTGCTTCATTGCCAAAGTCTCTAACTATCCCTTTAAGAGTAAGCAAGCCTATATGAAGTGAACAAGCCTATATGCCAAACAACAACTACATTTCTGCTGTAGGCATTGGAGACCTCACACTATAAATCGCACATGCACAGCCATGTCTCTGAAATACTACATTCTCTGTAGGATGCTTTATTTCTAAATTCTCACATGTTGCATAATCTCACATTGTGTGACTACATCAAGATGTATAGGCCTATCATGACATTGTATGTTCATTTGATCAGCAGGTTTCCATTGTTCTTCACGGCCAAGTTGTCCCCTTAGGGTCTTTGGGGCCAGTGTGAAGCTGATGATCAGTGTGTGATTCCTTTAGGTGTCAGTTCAGTTCTGAAATGTTTTTCTATAATGTTGTGTAAAAGGAGAAAGCCTGGCAGCGGTTGGCCCATTGTTAAGGAGGCAGCTGACTGACTATCACGTAGTCTTGCTCACAATAAGATTACAATCACACCATTATCTGTGTAAAAGAGATGCTATTTTCAGGCGTCAGTGATGTGCTCTCCTCCCTCTTAATCTAGCTAGCAGTAGCAGCCGAGTATGTGGCCTTGTGTGTCTGCCTCACGGCATAGCTGAAATGAATCAATTTCTCTTGGTGTAGAGTTTAAAAAATAAATAAATTATATACTTAAAAAAAACAGCTGTAGGCCAAAATATTTTATTCTAAGAATCCCTCCCAGGTCTATGAAAGGCTAACACAGCCACCATCCATGATGTTTTGACAACGTAGCAGTTTTGTGGTTAGGAAGACTCGAAGAGCTGAACACTCCCACCTGTTGATGGAAAGCAAAAAAATTATGAGCTAAGACACAGATTCTATTAGCTCCAGCACGGTAACTTGTGGTTGTTGCTCTTTGTCCCTGCTCAGATTCCTCTATATGAGTCATGTTCCCCTCTCCTATATCCCTCAGTCAGTGAACTTTCTACCCCAGATGCTGTGTGGGTTCAGGTTATCCGTTCTCTGGCTTACACATTAGGTCCGGGATCAGTAGCAGCATGCACATTAAGTCATCACTTTGTTTGCTGCGTGTCCATTTCTACCATCAGATCTGACACTCAGTGTAAAAGCAGTGTACAAGTGTGGTAACAACAATTGGTACTATGAAGTACATATTTTCTGAACCGCCATAGTGCTTTGTTCACTCTGTGGTTTGCATTGGGCAAAGAATACCAATCATGTCCTCTCCCAGAAGTAGATTGACATAACTCATTGTGGACTGTTTCAGTAAACCCATATGCCACATGATCATCATGTCACAGAACTGAAAATATGATAATCTTGCTCTCACCAAGCTCACTTTTTTGTGACTGTATTGAATGTTAGTTTAATTTAAAGCTGCAATATGAAACTTTTTGGGCGACCCAACCAAATTCACATAGAAATGTAAGTTAGAGATCTGTCATTCTTATTGAAAGCAAGTCTATGAAGTGAGATTTGTTCTATGTGTGCCATTCTATGCTTCGCGGTCTTAAGTTTATTTTTTTGCATCTTTTACTTTCGGCTTTGTACACCAGCTTCAAACAGCTGAAAAAAAACATAATTTTTGGTTATGGAAAATATATTTCACAGCGGTTTAGATGGTACAATGATTCTCTACACTATACTTGCTTGTTTTGTGTCACAAACTGAAATTAGGCAGCGCCATTTCTTCATAGTGCATCTTTAATTACTGTAATCTAAAGGCAGGTTAGCTTCTACACCCACCAAGTGCCTATAGGCAAACTAGTTACATTTGCAAAAAGGCTGAGAGAGGTGGAAATGCATAGCCTAAACATCTCCCCTAGTTAGAGTGAAGCCCCTCAGTGGGACCAGTACGAAAATATATACTGTACACTCACTACTTACTGTAAGTCGCTCTGGAAAAGATCTGCTAAATGACAAAAATGTAAATGGCTGGTCATGTATTGGCCTCAGAAAGGGCAGGAGTTGTGGGTAGATGTTGTGCCTTGTCACTGGAATTGTCTGCTGTAGAACCATCCCATTGTCCCCACGTGCAGTTGTTTTTTTTCCTGCTCATAATTGAATAATTGAGTAAGCTAGACCTTCAAAACATGTTTAGGACTGACATGGCAGAAAGGAGAGAAAATGTATGCTACTTGCATGACAAAGAATTACCGGTAGCCTATGGGGAAATAAAAAGCATACAAACTCATGGCATATGATGTGCCACAGAACGTTTTTAAATTGGGATGGCTGACTACAGTACATGACCTAAAACATGTTGCATATGTACTAAGTTTCCTCTTGAAAGGGTGCCTAATATGATTTAAATTAGCATAGTGGTTTACGTCACTTCAAAAACATTGGTATTGTTCAAATAAACATTTCCATTAGTCCTAAAAGAAACTGTACAGGATTCCAGCATCTGGTCCTTCTCCTGCATCTCTAGAATTCCACTTCAGAATCTGTACATGGTTGATGGAGGCAACAATGATCTACAATGTCTACAATGGTCTTTGTCTCTGCACAGGGGTGTATCTTTGTATGAGAGAATAAAGAACTTGTTTTCTACAGGGTTGTGTTTGATGGTGTCAATCAGATCAGATTGAAGTCAGTTAAGATTAAACTGTTTTGTCTGCTATTTGAACCTAGACTCTTGTGAATGGTGGAACTGGCAAGCTGTATTTTCTTTAAATATGAGAAGTAAGAGAACTATCATGTGTTGAGGGATCTTTCTGATCCACTTTTATGAACTGCACATGTATTGTGTAACAATGGCCCTTTTCTCTCCCACTCTCTGCGCAGATGGTCAGTGAGAAGGTCGGCGGTGCAGAGGGAACGAAACTGGATGAAGACTTCAAAGATTTGGAAAGGGTATAATGCCTCTGACTGTACATTTAAAGACCAGTACCTGAAGTAGGCTAGTTACTTAGAATTCAATATATTAGGCCTATCCAGAGCCATACAGTGCCTTGCGAAAGTATTCGGCCCCCTTGAACTTTGCGACCTTTTGCCACATTTCAGGCTTCAAACATAAAGATATAAAACTGTATTTTTTTGTGAAGAATCAACAAGTGGGACACAATCATGAAGTGGAACGACATTTATTGGATATTTCAAACTTTTTTAACAAATCAAAAACTGAAAAATTGGGCGTGCAAAATGATTCAGCCCCCTTAAGTTAATACTTTGTAGCGCCACCATTTTGCTGCGATTACAGCTGTAAGTCGCTTGGGGTATGTCTCTATCAGTTTTGCACATCGAGAGACTGACATTTTTTCTCCTTGCAAAACAGCTCGAGCTCAGTGAGGTTGGATGGAGAGCATTTGTGAACAGCAGTTTTCAGTTCTTTCCACAGATTCTCGATTGGATTCAGGTCTGGACTTTGACTTGGCCATTCTAACACCTGGATATGTTTATTTTTGAACCATTCCATTGTAGATTTTGCTTTATGTTTTGGATCATTGTCTTGTTGGAAGACAAATCTCCGTCCCAGTCTCAGGTCTTTTGCAGACTCCATCAGGTTTTCTTCCAGAATGGTCCTGTATTTGGCTCCATCCATCTTCCCATCAATTTTAACCATCTTCCCTGTCCCTGCTGAAGAAAAGCAGGCCCAAACCATGATGCTGCCACCACCATGTTTGACAGTGGGGATGGTGTGTTCAGGGTGATGAGCTGTGTTGCTTTTCCATTTTGGTTTCATCTGACCAGAGCACCTTCTTCCACATGTTTGGTGTGTCTCCCAGGTGGCTTGTGGCAAACTTTAAACAACACTTTTTATGGATATCTTTAAGAAATGGCTTTCTTCTTGCCACTCTTCCATAAAGGCCAGATTTGTGCAATATACGACTGATTGTTGTCCTATGGACAGAGTCTCCCACCTCAGCTGTAGATCTCTGCAGTTCATCCAGAGTGATCATGGGCCTCTTGGCTGCATCTCTGATCAGTCTTCTCCTTGTATGAGCTGAAAGTTTAGAGGGACGGCCAGGTCTTGGTAGATTTGCAGTGGTCTGATACTCCTTCCATTTCAATATTATCGCTTGCACAGTGCTCCTTGGGATGTTTAAAGCTTGGGAAATCTTTTTGTATCCAAATCCGGCTTTAAACTTCTTCACAACAGTATCTCGGACCTGCCTGGTGTGTTTCTTGTTCTTCATGATGCTCTCTGCGCTTTTAACAGACCTCTGAGACTATCACAGTGCAGGTGCATTTATACGGAGACTTGATTACACACAGGTGGATTGTATTTATCATCATTAGTCATTTAGGTCAACATTGGATCATTCAGAGATCCTCACTGAACTTCTGGAGAGAGTTTGCTGCACTGAAAGTAAAGGGGCTGAATAATTTTGCACGCCCAATTTTTCAGTTTTTGATTTATTAAAAAAGTTTGAAATATCCAATAAATGTCGTTCCACTTCATGATTGTGTCCCACTTGTTGTTGATTCTTCATAAAAAAATACAGTTTTATATCTTTGTTTGAAGCCTGAAATGTGGCAAAAGGTCGCAAAGTTCAAGGGGGCCGAATACTTTCGCAAGGCACTGTATATATAAAGAGTTGGGCCATTGTGTTTTCTGTTTCAAAATTCCCTTTCTCCTCCATAGACGTTAAGTAATTTTTTTAACCTTTATTTAACTAGGCAAGTCAGTTAAGAACAAATTCTTATTTTCAATGACGGCCTAGGAACAGTGGGTTAACTGCCTGTTCAGGGGCAGAACGACAGATTTGTACCTTGTCAGCTCGGGGGTTTGAACTTGCAACCTTCCGGTTACTAGTCCAACGCTCTAACCACTAGGCTACCCTGCCGCCCCAATAAGCCAAATACATTTAAAATCAGTTTTTCACAATTCCTGACATTTGATCCCAGTAAAAATGTATTCCATGTCTTAGGTCAGTTAGGATCACCACTGTATGTTAAGAATGTGAAATGTCAGAATAATAGTAGTGATTTATTTCAGCTTTTATTTCTTTCATCACATTCCCAGTGGGTCAGAAGTTTACATACACTAATTAGTATTTGGTAGCATTGCCTTTAAATTGTTTAACTTGGGTCAAATGTTTTGGGTAGCCTTCCACAAGCTTCCCACAATAAGTTGGGTGAATTTTGGTCCATTCCTCCTGACAGAGCTGGTGTAACTGAGTCAGGTTTGTAGGCCTCCTTGCACACTCTTTTTCAGTTCTGCCCACAATTTTCTTTATAGGATTGAGGTCAGGGCTTTGTGATGGCTACTCCAATACCTTGACTTTGTTGTCCACAACTTAGGAAGTATGCTTGGGGTCATTGTCCATTTGGAAGACCCGTTTGCGACCAAGCTTTAACTTTCTGACTGATATCTTGAGATGTTGCTTCAATAAATCCACATACTTTTCTTCCCACATGATGCCATCTATTTTGTGAAGTGCACCAGTCCCTCCTGCACGAAAGCAACCCCACAACATGATGCAGCCACCCCTGTGCTTCACCGTTGAGATGGTGCTCTTCGGCTTGCAAGCATCCCCCTTTTTCCTCCGAACATAACGATGTTCATTATGGCCAAACAGTTGTATTTTTGTTTCATCAGACCAGGACATTTCTCCAAAAAGTACGATCTTTGTCCCCATGTGCAGTTGCAAACCGTAGTCTGTCTTTTTTATGGCGGTTTTGGAGCAGTGGCTTCTTCTTTACTGAGGGCCTTTCAGGTTATGTCGATATAGGACTCATTTTACTGTGGTTATAGATACTTTTGTACCCGTTTCTTCCAGCATCTTGACAAGGTCTTTTGCTGCTGTTCTGGGATTGATTTGCACTTTTCGCACCAAAGTACGTTAATCTCTAGGAGACAGAATGCGTCTCCTTCCTGAGCAAGTTCCACAGACATATGACTAACAGAAATGGAATAATGTGTCCCTGAACAAAGGGGGGTCAAAATCAAAAGTAACAGTCAGTATCTGGTGTGGCCACCAGCTGCATTAAGTACTGCAGTGCATCTCCTCCTCATGGACTGCACCAGATTTGCCAGTTCTTGCTGTGAGATGTTACCCCAGTCTTCCACCAAGGCACCTGCAAGTTCCCGGACACTTCTGGGGGGAATGGCCCTAGCCCTCACCCTCCGATCCAACAGGTCCCAGACTTGCTCAATGGGATTGAGATCCGGGCTCTTCGCTGGCCATGGCAGAACACTGACATTCCTGTCTTGTAGGAAATCACACACAGAATGAGCAGTATGGCTGGGGCCATTGTCATGCTGGAGGGTCATGTCAGGATGAGCCTGCAGGAAGGGTATCACATGAGGAAGGAGGATGTCTTCCCTGTAACGCACAGCGTTGAGATTGCCTGCAATGACAAAAAGCTCAGTCCAATGATGCTGTGACACACCGCCCCAGACCATGACGGACCCTCCAGCGCCAAATCGATCTCGCTCCAGAGTACAGGCCTCTGTGTAACACTCATTCCTTCGACGATAAACGCGAATCGGACCCTCACACCTGGTGATACAAAATCACGACTCGTCGGTGAAGAGCATGTTTTGCCAGTCCTGTCTTGTCCAACGACTGTGGGTTTGTACCCATAGGCGACGTTGTTACAGGTGATGTCTGGTGAGGATCTGCCTTACAACAGGTCTACAAGCCCTCAGTCCTCTCTCAGCCTATTGCAGACAGTCTGAGCACTGATGGAGGGATTGTGTGTTCCTGGTGTAACTCGGGCAGTTATTTTTGCCATCCTGTACCAGGTGTGATGTTCAGATGTACTGATCCTGTGCAGGTGTTGTTACACGTGGTCTGCCACTGGGAGGATGATCAGCTGTCCATCCTGTGTCCCTGTAGCGCTGTCTTAGGACATTCCAATTGATTACCCTGGGCATCTTTCTTTTGGTGTATTTCAGAGTCAGTAGAAAGGCCTCTTTAGTGTCCTATGTTTTCATAACTGTGACCTTAATTGCCTACTGTCTGTAAGCTGTTAGTGTCTTAACGACCGTTCCACAGGTGCATGTTCATTAATTGTTTATGATTCATTGAACAAGCATGGGAAACAGTTTGAAACCGTTTACAATGAAGATCTGTGAAGTTATTTGGATTTTTATGAATTATCTTTGAAAGACAGGGTCCTGAAAAAGGGAAGTTTATTTTTTTGCTGTGTGTGTGTGTGTGTGTGTGCATACCAGTCAAAGGTTTGGACACACCTACTCATTCAATCTATACAGCCACATTCACAAAACATTACTAGAACATGGGTTAGGGTTATAGTCTAGACAACCATGCACTAGAAGGTGTTACATCATGTGTTGCTGTAGACTGAAATATTGTCAACTCTTAGTGAACAGTCTCAGTTTGCACACTGTATACAGTGTATCAGTATAGTATTCATGTGGGAGCCCTGTGTATAGAAACATGTTATACATAGAGGGAGTGGCAGATTGTCAGAGCACCTGCCTTTGCTGCTCCGGTCAACTGTCATGGAGAACTCCAGCAATCAACAGCCAAAGCCATCACTTACACACCTTCGGTGAATGAACATGATTGGTTGTTTCACAAAGCAATTTTCATTTAGCAGTACAATACAGTGACAATATTTCATTACCTTTTTCATAGCCTGTTTGGTAACTAGTCTCATCACAAATAAAGGATTTGGAAGATGGGGAGGAAGACATGGTGCATGTCCAAAATCTGGTTTACCCACTACTTACTTAAACTGAATACTGTGCACTAATCATACTACATACTATTTAGAATGTATTATTTACTAAAAACCAATGTAGTGATCAACAAATATCCACATACTACTCAACCACACTGAGAAGGTGCCATCTAATGTGCAAACGCACTTCTTCCCTGCCATTCGTTACTTTTTGTAGAGCGCGTGCGCTTCCCATGTTCAGATTATCAGCTGTTGTCAAACACGTGAAACGACGATTCTCTTCCTTAACAGTGTGAAGCGAATTGTACTAGAGGAAAAGCCTAAATAAGTATCCTGGCGTTTTAAAGCATACTAAATTTCACATAGTATAAAACTTTATTTTTTGCATACCCAAAATGCCTACTATTTAGAATGCAAGTATGGCTATTTGGACACGGCCATGGCGTTTCATATTTCCTTATGGTTGTTAGTGATGTCCCCTCCCCTGTGTTTTGTAGAAAGTAGATGTGACCAGCAAAGCTGTGGTGGAGGTAATCTCCAAAACCTCTGAGTACCTACAGCCCAACCCAGGTGAGACTACGCACCAGGAAGAGACTGCATTAGTGTCTTATTTACTACTTCAATAAGAAATTAATATCAATTGTGTTATTGTGTAAAATGCCTTTTCTGCTAAATCACAGAAAAAATGTTTGGACACACCTACTCATTCAAGGGTTTTTCTTATTTAAAAAAAAAAAACATTTTCTACATTGTTGAATAATAGTGAAGCCATCAAAACGATTAAATAACACATATGGAGTCATGTAGTAACCAAAAAGTATATTCAAGATTTTTCAAAGTAGCCACCCTTTGCCTTGATGACAGCTTTGCACACTCTTGGCATTCTCTCAACCAGCTTCATGAGGAATGTTTTTCCAACAGTCTTGAAGGAGTTCCCACATATGCTGAGCACTTGTTGGCTGCTTTTCCTTCACTCTGTGGTCCAACTCATCCCAAACCATCTCAATTGGGTTGAGGTCGGGTGATGGTGAAGGCCAGGTAATCTGATGCCGTACCATCAGTCTCTTTCTTGGTCAAATAGCCCTTACACAGCCTGGAGGGTCATTCGCCTGTTGATAAAGAAATGATAGTCCTACTAAGCCCAAACCAGATGGGATGGTGTATTGCTGCAGAATGCTGTGGTAGCCATGCTGGTTAAGTGTGCCTTGAATTCTAAATAAATCACTGACAATGTCACCAGCAAAGCACCATCACACATCCTCCATGTTTCACGGTGGGAACCACACATGCACATATCATCCGTTCACTTACTCTGTGTCTCACAAAGACACAGCGGTTGGAACCAAAAATCAGACCAAAGGACAAATTTCCACCTGTCTAATGCCCATTGCT
Source organism: Oncorhynchus kisutch (assembly GCF_002021735.2). NCBI lineage: Eukaryota > Metazoa > Chordata > Actinopteri > Salmoniformes > Salmonidae > Oncorhynchus > Oncorhynchus kisutch. Next base: position 20,286,812 of record NC_034183.2, on the reverse strand, counting down.
AGTGTTTCTTGGCCCAAGTAAGTTTCTTCTTATTATTGGTGTCCTTTAGTAGTGGTTTCTTTGCACCAATTCGACCATGAAGGCCTGATTCACGCCGTTCCCTCTGAAAAGTTTGTTTGTGTCTTACTTAAATTCTTTGAAGCATTTATTTGGGCTGCAATTTCTGAGGCTGGTAACTCCAATGAACTTATCCTCTGCAGCAGAGGTAAATCGGGGGCTTCCTTTCCTGTGGCAGTCCTCATGAGAGACAGTTTCATCAAAGAGCTTGATGGTTTCTGCGACTGCACTTGAAGAAACTTTCAAAGTTCTTGAAATGTTTCGTATTGACTGACCTTCATGTCTTAAAGTAAGGATGGACTGTCATTTCTCTTTGCTTATTTGAGCTGTTCTTGCCATAAATTGGACTTGATCTTTAACCAAATAGGGCTATCTTCTGTATACCACCCCAACCTTGTCACAACACAACTGATTGGCTCAAATGCATTAAGAAGGAAAGAAATTCCACAAATTAACTTTTAACAAGGCACACCTGTTAATTGAATTGCATTCCAGGTGACTACCTCATGAAGCTGGTTGAGAGAATGCCAAAAGTGTGCAAAGCTGTCATCAAGGCAAAGGGTGGCTACTTTGAAGAATCTTAAATATAAAATATATTTTGATTTAACCTTTTTGATTACTATGTGACTACATATGTATTTTCATAGTTTTGATGTCTTCACTATTATTCTACAATGTAGAAAATAGTAAAAATTATAAAGAAAAACTCTGGAATGAGTAGGTGTCCAAACATTTGACTGGTACTGTATGACTAAGTAACACCTCTCCATCCGACTCTTTCTACATCCCATCCTTTCTCTGCATCCCTCTCCTCCATTCCCCCTCTCAGCGTCGCGGGCGAAGCTGTCTATGTTGAACACAATGTCTAAGATCAGAGGCCAGGTGAAGAACCCAGGCTATCCCCAGGCTGAGGGCCTGCTAGGAGAGTGTATGGTCAAGTACGGCCGGGACCTAGGAGAGGAAAACAACTTTGGTATGTTGTGTGTGTGTGTAGATGGCACCAGTTATGTGGAGTGTTGTTTTTAATTTGTACATTTGACTAAGCTTCTGCTCTTGCTCTGTGTCAGGTGGGGCTCTAGTAGATGCGGGGGAGACCATGAAGAGGCTGGCGGAGGTGAAGGACTCTCTAGACATAGATGTTAAACAGAACTTCATCGATCCATTACAAAACCTGTGTGACAAGGACCTTCGAGAGATACAGGTACTGTATTACATTACACACTTATCCATCTGCTGCAGAAATCAACATCTTTGTCATCTCTAGAATTTACATCCCCCATACCTTCATCTCCCCTCTCCTCATCTACCCATCCCTTGTCCTCTCCCCATCGCCCTCTCCTCCCGTCCCCCAGCACCATCTGAAAAAGCTGGAGGGAAGGCGTCTGGATTACGACTATAAGAAGAAGCGCCAAGGGAAGATCCCAGACGAGGAGCTAAGACAGGCCCTGGAGAAGTTCCACGAGTCTAAAGATGTGGCCGAGACCAGCATGTACAACATACTGGAGACTGACGTGAGTAGTACCTGTCTGTGGGTGGGGGTGTGGTCCTGTCCCGTGATAACATTCATAATGTCAATGGAAACACCCAGTCTATTATCAACCTAATGTTTATGGTTTAATTATCAGTATTGTTGCTCTGGGAAAGAGCCCAGGGGGAATCAGTGTCACCTCAAGGTCATTTGTTCAATAAGCTTTACTGGTTAAATCCACTCTTCGCCACCATAATACGTGTCACCTGCAGCATGAATCAATTTAGGTCAAAATGAAATATAATCTATGTACAGTCCTAATCAGCAGAGCAGCTCCATGGCCTATGTGTACTATGGTTAGCCTGCCCTCCCATCTGTTTAGTGTGTATGTAAATACAATACTGTTTTCACTCACACCGTTAAACAGATTATATATTAACCACAATGTGATACTGGATATCCAGGGGAATGCCACTGTTACTACTCGTATCTATCAAGGTAATCATGGGCCTGGTCCTTGCATGCTTGTATCTCGGTTTGTGTTTGAGTGTGTACTAGGGATGTGGCAATTGGAGAAAAAAATTCTTAACTTCTAAATTGACATTTTTTTAAATCGATTTTCAGTTAAAACATTTTATTTTTTTTATCATAAAATTCCACATGAATTCACAATGCAGCTGCACTGCTGCCAGCAACAGTTTGGGTCTGATGGTGCACCCTTTCAAGATGGTTAAGCATTGCACCTGTACTACTATTACTCTACCTCAATTCCACCTCGCAAAGTTTGCATTTCCTTCTCATTTAACTTCTCAAAGTATTGCCCTACAGGACTTTGCTGCTGTTGCTTGCCTTTCTCTGCCATTTTTCCAACTGTTAATGATGATGATGTAGGCCTAGTGGTGGAGAGTCGACTCCAAAATAATTGAAGAGTTGACTGTCCATTTCTGAGTGTCAAGTCTCAGTATTTTTGGAATGGACGAGACAGATTAGTTGCCGTACTTCCGAGAACACAAACACTTGCGTCTTTCATAGCGAGGGACAGAGAGCGAGGGGAGGGGCATAGTACAGGCAGGTTGGCCTACATGCAGACCGTCAGAACCATGCACTAGGCCTTTCTATTGGCATTCAAAAGCTGGATCTCGCAATGTCTCACAACTTCAGTAAAGTCATCATAAATGGATAGGCTAGGATATTGAGATGAGCAACACTTTGCTCTCACACAGTCACACACAGTATCTGCGCTGTTTACAGCGTGTTGGCTGGGGCACCAAAACGGTGGCTAAGTTGAGCCTAATGCTTAAAGGCTCTTAAAGTGGAACTGACAGCGTTTTAGCAATATGAAATCGTATAAAAAAAATCTGTTAATATATTCCCACAGGAAGAATGATACCTTTTTTCTTTTTTGATTTTCTGACAATATATAGTGGCAAAGCGGCTGTGTTTTTGGACAATTAATAGGTATCGTAATAAAAACGTCTGTCTCGTCCAGGACCAGAGTTTATGCAGACCAGTGTGCCATTGCCAATCAAAACTAGTAGGCCTTTATGCAAATAAGCCTGTGTGTTTACAGGTACTAGCAAAAGCGCAACTTTAGATCATTAGAACGTATTCGCCAAAAGCCACAAAATACACCTGAATATATTTCTGCAAATTCTGCAAAGTCGGAAGTTTACATACACTTAGGTTGGAGTCATTAAAACTTGTTTTTCAACCACTCCACAATTTTCTAGTTAACAAACTATAGTTTTGGCAAGTTGGTTAGGACATCTACTTTGTGCATGACACAAGTCATTTTTCCAACAATTGTTTACAGTCAGATTATTTTACTTATAATTCACTGTATCACAATTCCAGTGGGTCAGAAGTTTACATACACTAAGTTGACTGTGCCGTTAAACAGCTTGGACAATTCCAGAAAATTATGTTATGGCTTTAGAAGCTTCTGATAGGCTAATTGACATAATTTGAGCCAATTGGAGGTGTACCTGTGGATGTATTTCAGGCCTACCTTCAAACTCAGTGCCTCTTTGCTTGACATCATGGGAAAAGGAAAATAAATCAGCCAAGACCTCAGAAAAAAATGGTAGACCTCCACAATTCTGGTTCATCCTTGGGAGCAAGGTCAATTACACAACTTTCCCCAAGCCCTTCATAGCCTTTCATCTAGTTAGGCTATAACACTGAAAATAATGTTTTTTGATAACTGCACAATGATTTTTTTTTATTTAGTGAAGAAAATAAAAATAAAACATTGTTCTTTGGTTAGATATTTTTCTTAACATTAAGGATCCCAATTTCGTTTAAACATTTAAACATTCACACCCCTAGTGTGTACAGTTAGTAACCATATCCTGCTCTTTGTGTGTGTCTCTGTGCAGATAGAGCAGGTGAGCCAGCTGTCGTCTCTGGTGGAGTCCCAACTGCAGTACCACAGGCAGGCCACACAGATCCTGGACGAGCTCTCAGACAAACTCAGGGACAGGTAGGTACACGTGTCTCTACTTCCACTGCCCATCTTTCCTGTACAGTCACTTCAAGCTTATGTGTGCAGTGTCATGATAGAGATACAGTAGGTCCACTCACCAATCCCAGCCCCGTGCCCTGCCCCTTTACCAGCCCAGCCCCCTCATACTGTCTAGTCACAGCAGCCCTCGCCATAATCTGTCTCAATGTGTGGATCTGCATGGTAACATTCAAGGCCCTTAATCACAGAAAAACTGACACACTGGTTGACCTAGGGGTTTAACTGTTAGCTGTAAAATATATCAGAAGCGTCAAGATAGCCATTCCCTTAGTTTCTTTTAAAATATTTTTATTATGAATTATGTATATTTGAGTACCCTTTCTAATATTGAGTCTACTGATAATGGAGATCTGCCAGGCTGCTCTATCTTTCTTCTCTTCAGGATGAACGAGGCCCAGAACCGACCACGTCGCGAGTACACACCTAAGGCCAAACCCATCTTTGACTTTGACAGTGACAACCAATCAACCAATGGTGGCTACACGACCTCAGTTGGCCCACCACCCTCCCGCAACTCAGGTAAGACGGTTTCACATGCTACCTACTGTGTATATCAGCTCATCGAAAAGGAATTTCTTTCAAATATTTCACTAATGCAGATTTAGAGATTCACTTCCATACTTTGGAGTGTGGTATGAATGTGTGTGTCTGTCATAGGATGAGTTGGTTGTCTGTGTGCGTGCTCATGTATGTATGTGTGAGCATGCACGTATGTGTGAGAGAGGGTGAATGAACAGGAGAGGGGTGCAGGCAGCTTTCAGCTGGTTGCCCTCTTCTCCTGTTGACCTTGTTCCTCTCTTCCTGTGATATCATCAGTCACCCTTCCTCCACACCAAGTGATTTTTTTTTTTTTAATTGAACCTTTATTTAACTAGGCAAATCAGTTAAAAACAAATTCTTATTTACAATGACGGCCTACCAAAAGGCAAAAGACCTTCTGTAGGGACGGAGGCTGGGAAAATACCCCATAATGTCAAAGTGGAATTATGTTTTTCGAAATTTTTACAAATCAATTAAAAATGAAAAGCTGAAATGTCTTGAGTAAATATGTATTCAACCCCTTTGTTATGGCAAGCCTAAATAAGTTAAGCAGTTAATTTGCTTAACAAGTCACATAATAAGTTGCATGGACTCACTCTGTTTATGATAGTGCAATGATAGTGTTAAACAAAAACATTTTTAATGACTACCCCATCGCTGTACCCCACACAATTATCTGTAAGGTCCCTCAGTCGAGCAGTGAATTTCAAACACAGATTCAACCACAAAGACCAGGGAGGTTTTCCAATGCCTCGCAAAGAAGGTAGATGGAACAACATTGTAGTTACTCAACAATACTAACCTAATTGACAGAGTGAAAAGAAGGAAAGCCTGTACAGAATAGAAAATGTTCAAAAATATGCATTCTGTTTGCAATTAGGCACTAAAGTAATAATGCTAAAAAGGTTGGAAAGCAATTAACTTTTTGCCCTGAATACAAAGTGTTATGTTTGGGGCAAATCCAACACTCTCTCCATATTTTCAAGCATGGTGTTGGCTGCGTCATGTTATGGGTATGCTTGTAATTGTTAAAGACTGGGGATTTTTTTGGGATAAAAATGTAAAGTAATTGAGCTAAGCACAGACAACATCCTAGAGGAAAACCTTGTTCAGTCCGATTTCCACCAGACACGGGGGGAGAAATTCACCTTTCAACAGGACAATAACTAGTATAGTACAATTCTGTATTTTAATTTTCAATAAATTTGCAAAAATGTCTAAAAACATGTTGTTTTCTCGTTGCCATTATGGGTATTGTGTGTAGATGGCTGAGGAGAAAAAAATCATTTTAATACATTTTGAATTTGTAACAGCAAAATGTGGAATAAGTCAAGGAAAATGAATACACACACAGTACCAGTCATTCCAGGGTTTTTCTTTATTTTTACTATTGTCTACATTGTAGAATAATAGTGAAGACATCAAAACTATGAAATAACACGCATGGAATCATGTAGTAATCAAAAAAGTGTTAAACAAATCTAAATATATTTTGAGATTCTTCAAAGTAGCCACCCGTTGCCTTGATGAAAGCTTTGCACACTCTTGGCATTCTCTCAACCAGCTTCATGGGGTAGTCACGTGGAATGCATTTCAATTAACAGGTGTGCCTTGTTAAAAGTTCATTTGTGGAATTTCTTTCCTCAATGCGTTTGAGCCAATCAGTTGTGTTGTGACAAGGTAGATGTGGTATACAAAAGATGGCCCTATTTGGTAAAAGGTAAAAGTCCATGTTATGGAAAGAACTAACAGTCCATTACTTTAAGACGTGAAGGTCAGTCAATGCGGAAAATGTCAAAAATGTTGGAAGTTTCTTCAAGTGCAGTCGCAAACACCAAGCGCTATGATGGAACTGGCTCTCATGAGGACCACCAGAGGAAAGGAAGACCCAGAGTTACCTCTGTTGCAGAGGATACATTCTTTAGAGTTAGCAGCCTCAGAAATTGCATCCCAAATAAATGCTTCACAGAGTTCAAGTAAGACACATCTCAACATCAACTGTTCAAAGGAGACTGTGTGAATCAGGCCTTCATGGTTTATTTGCTGCAAAGAAACCACTACTAAAGGACACCAATAGGAAGAGGAGACTTGCATGGGCTAAGAAACATGGGCAATGGGAATCTGTCCTTTGGTCTGGTTAATCCAAATTTGAGAAGTTTGGCTCCCACCGCCGTTTCTTTGTGACACGGAGAGTAGGTGAACGGATGATCTCCACATGTGTGGTTCCCACCGTGAAGCATGGAGAAGTAGGTGTGATGGTGTGGGACTGCTTTGCTGGTGACAATTTATTTAGAATTTAAGGCACACTTAACCAGCATGGCTACCACCGCATTCTGCAGTGAAATGCCATCCCATCTGGTTTGTGCTCTTTATTTTACCCTTGTTTTACCAGGTAAGTTGACTGAGAACACATTCTCATTTACAGCAACGACCTGGGGAATAGTTACAGGGTAGAGGAGAGGGGATGAATGAGCAAATTGTAAGCTGGGGATGATTAGGTGACCGAGATAGTTTGAGGGCCAGATTGGAAATTTTCCAGGACACCGTGTTTAACACCCCTACTCTTACGATATGTGCCATGAGATTTTTAGTGACCACAGATAGTCAGGACACCCGTTTAACGTCCCACCCGAAAGACTGCACCCTACACAGGGCAATGTCCCCAATCACTGCCCTGGGGCATTGGGATATTTGTTTATTTTTGCCTCCTACTGGCCCTACTGGCCCTCAGCAGCATCTGGTCTCCCATCCAGGGACCAACCCTTCAGAAGCAAGCCAGCAGTGGGATGCAGGGTGGTATGTGGGATTATAATTTGTTTTTCAACACAATAATGACCCAACACACCTCCAGGCTGTGTAAGGGCTATTTGACCAAGAAGGAGAGTGATGATGGAGTGCTGCATTCGATGACCTGGCCTCCACAATCACCCGGCCTCAACCCAATTGAGATGGTTTGCAGCCAACAAGTGCTCAGCATATTTGGGAACTCCTTCAAGACTGTTGGAAAAGCATTCCAGGTGAAGCAGGTTGAGAGAATGCTAAGAGTGTGCAAAGCTGTCATCAAGGCAAGGGTGGCTACTTTTAGAAATATCAAATATATTTTGATTTGTTAACACTTTTTTTACTACATGATTCCATGTGTTATTTCCTAGTTTTGATGTCCTCACTATTATTCGACAATGCAGAAAATAGTAAAACAAAAAACCCTTGCATGAGTAGGTGTCCAAACTTTTGACTGGTACTATGTGTGTGTGTGTGTGTGTGTGCCCGTACACGCATGCATACATACATACATACATCACAACACACACACACACACAAAGATGAGAGGCCTGTAATTTTCATCATAGGTACACTTCAACTATGACAGACAAAATGAGGGGGGAAAAATCCAGAAAATCACATTGTAGGATTTTTTAAGGAATTTATTTGCAAATTATGGTGGAAAATTAGTATTTGGTCAATAACAAAAGTTTATCTCAATACTTTGTTATATACCCTTTGTTGGCAATGACCGAGGTCAAACGTTTTCTGTAAGTCTTCACAAGGTTTTCACACACTGTTGCTGGTATTTTGGCCCATTCCTCCATGCAGATCTCTAGAGCAGTGATGTTTTGGGGCTGTTGCTGGGCAACACGGACTTTCAACTCCCTCCAAAGATTTTCTATGGGGTTGAGATCTGGAGACTGGCTAGGCCACTCCAGGACCTTGAAATACTTCTTACGAAGCCACTCCTTCGTTGCCTGGGCGGTGTGTTTCGGATCATTGTCATGCTGAAAGACCCAGCCACATTTCATCTTCAATGCCCTTGCTGATGGAAGGAGGTTTTCACTCAAAATCTCACGATACATGGCCCCATTCATTCTTTCCTTTACACGGATCAGTCGTCCTGGTCCCTTTGCAGAAAAACAGCCCCAAAGCATGATGTTTCCACCCCCATGCTTCACAGTAGGTATGGTGTTCTTTGGATGCAACTCAGCATTCTTTGTCCTCCAAACACGACGAGTTGAGTTTTTACCAAAAAGTTATACTTTGGAGTGTGACTGTTTGAGGTTGTGGACAGGTGTCTTTTATACTGATAACAAGTTCAAACAGGTGCCATTAATACAGGTAACGAGTGGAGGACAGAGAAGAAGTCCTCTTAAAGAAGAAGTTACAGGTCTGTGAGAGCCAGAAATCTTGCTTGTTTGTAGGTGACCAAATACTTATTTTCCACCATAATTTGCAAATAAATTCATTAAAAATCCTACAATTTGTGGCTGACTAAATACTTTTTTGCCCCACTGTACATACATACATCACACACACACACACACACACATACATACAGTGCCTTTGGAAAGTATTCAGACCTTTTTTTACTTTTTCCACATTTTGTTATGTTACGGCCTTATACTAAAATGTATTAAATCGTTTTTCCCCCTCATCAATCTACATGCAATACCCTATAATGACAAAACAAAAACAGGTTTTTAAACATTTTAGCAGATGTATTAAAATGTTTAAAACGATACCTTTTATATAAGTATTCAGACCTTTTGCAATGAGACTTGAAATTGAGTTCAAGTACATCCTGTTTCCATTGATCATCCTTGAGCTATTCCTACAACTATACCTGTGGTAAAACAATTAATTGGACATGATTTGGAAAGCCACACACCTGTCAATATAAGGTCTTACAGTTGATAGTGCATGTCAGAGCAAAAACCAAGCCATGAGGTTGAGGCACACATCTGGGGAAGGGTACCAAGACATTTCTGCAGCATTAAAGGTCCCCAAGAACAGTGGCCTCCATTATTCTTAAATGGAATATGTTTGGTACCACCAAGAATATTCCTAGAGCTGGCCGCCCTGCCAAACTGAGCAATCGGGGGAGAAGGGCCTTGGCCAGGGAGGTGATCAAGAACCCAATGGTCACTGACAGAGCTCCAGAGTTCCTCTGGGGAGATGGGACAACCATCTGCAATGCAACACTCCACCAATTAGACCTTTATTGTAGACTGGCTAGACAGAAGCCACTCCCCAGTAAAAGGCACATGACAACCTGCTTGGAGTTTGCCAAAAGGCACCTAAAGAACTCTCAGACCATGGACAACAAGATTCTCTGGTCTGATGAAACCAAGATTGAACTTTTTGGCCTAAATGACAAGTGTCACGTCTGGAGGAAACTTGACACCATCGCTACGGTGAAGCATGGTGGTGGCAGAATCATGCAGTGGCGATGTTTTTCAGCGGCAGGGACTGGGAGACTAGTCAGGATCGAGGGAAAGATGCTTTAAAACAACCTAATTCGTCACTGCCACCAACAGGAGGGCCTCTAAAAAAATGTAGGTTGTTGACCGCACCATTGGCCACGCCCATGACCACACCCCCACCACCTAAGCACCATTTTGATCCAGAAAAAAACCCTGTAGATGATACATCTTTGGGTTAGTGTGTCTCCGAATGTCTCCTAGATTGATGGGTAGGGGATGTGTTGTGTTCCACAATAAAAGTGATTCTCCCATAGACAGTGATGGATCCCTCCCCATATCCAGTGTGTCGTGCTCTGTGCCAACTGCCTGTGGGGTAAGCTGGTACTTTTTTGAGACAAAAAGCCTGGTGTTAGAGCCATGGCCATGAGCTGTCTGAGCTTAGAGGGAGATGGATGGAGAGAGGGAGCAGGGTCAGAGTGAGATGGAGGGATGGCGAGAGGGAGCAGTGCAGGGTCAGAGGGGGAGGGCACGAGGGAATAGGGCAGGGTCAGAAGGGGAGTGAGTGAGTGAGTGAGGGGGCAGGGTCAGAAGAACTTCAGAAGGGTTGGTCTCACAGAGATGATGCAAAACACTGTCACTGGGATTGTGACAGCCATCAGTGTGTGGTTTCACTACTTTTGTGTGTTTGTGTTTATTTGTGTGTTTTGAGACTGACAGGCTCTCTGATCCATCCTATGAGTAAGATATGGACTTCCTGTGCCCCTCCAGTCCTAGCCACTGTGTTCTAGGGTTGGGCGATGTCAACCTTTGTCCTATCGTGATTATGTACTAGGCATGGGGCGTATCCAGATTGTCATACCTTTAAACTAACCTTGTACCACCCTCGGATTTTGGCACTGAACACAATTGGCGCTATTTTCAAACCCCACTGAGCCTCTGTAATCCGAAGGTTAGCAATGCTAACCTGTACATGTAGAATCCCATGGCGAATGCTAGCTAAATGCTAATGCATATGTCTCTGACACAAACTATTTGCAGGACAGACATCCCAGCTCAAAGTTATACAAGTAGCTAAAAAACACTATGATACTCAGTAGGGGATTATCTGCTGTTACCAAGAGAAGCTTGATTTTGAAAGAAGCTAACCAGCTAGATAACTACTACGTTTGCAAACCAAATGCACAACTGCAGAGCATTTAGCACTAGAGATGTAATGATTCACCAATCCGCATCGGTCCCCGAGTGCATCATCCCACAGACCCCAAACCAATCCAAATGTAGCATGTATCGGTCAGAAAACTTATACGAACATTATGCGTCCTCTCTTTCAGTGTCGAACTGCATGTAAACTGTCATTGATCTCATTTTGCATGTGTGCCGAACAACTCCAGGCAAATATCAGTAGCCTTCTCAAACTGCTCTCTGACCAACGCAAGGTAGGTGTTCCTGATCTTGCACATATGCGCAGCACCTTCAGCATTCAAATGCTAAAATGGCTTCCGTGATATTAGGCTTAATTAGTTGAGCGACAACCTATGTAATTCGCTAGGTTATTGACGTCTATGTGTTTTACCGGAATAAAAGTAAGCTACCGGCAACACAACTCTCATCTGGCTTACACTATATTTTATTTTGATTGTTCAGGATCACAATCAGCAATAGTTTTGGTAGTTTTGCTTTAAATAATCAGTGTATATTGTCATTTTTAGATATACAGGGTTAAATTGATAATTTCATAACGAGCAATCACTTTTGCGAATCGCACGGCCGACATGAGAGGAGAAGATCTCTCTGTAAACTTCCAAACGGTCAAAACCATTTGATTTTGAGATGGTGTGAAGTCCAAGTTGTGCTATATAATCATTGGCTATGTCATAGCCAATTTGTAAATGATAAATATTGATACATTACTAAAACTTAATCTGAAAAAAATACTAGTTAATTGGTGGGTGATGGTGATTTCAGAACCAAAGTGGGGAGACAATCTGGCTACATTTCCCCACCCCAATCTGATAGTGGGGTGGTAGATGCAATTCGTTCTCTAATCAAACTGAATCGCACCAAAACATTTCGAACTATACTGAACAAAAGTATGAACGCAACATGTACATAGTTGGTCCCATGTTTCATGAGCTGAAATAAAAGATCCCAGAATCTTTCCATAGATACAAAAAAAACAACTTTTGTGCACAATTGTGTTTACATCCCTGTTAGTGAGCATTTCTCCTTTGTCAAGATAATCCATCCATCTGACAGCTGTGGCATATCAAGAAGCTGATTAAGCAGCATGATTATTACACAAGTGTACCTTGTGCTGGGGACAAGAAAAGGCCACTCTAAAATGTGCAGTTTCGTCACACAACACAATGCCACAGATGTCTCAAGTTTTGAGGGAGTGTACAATTGGCATGCTGACTGCAGGAATGTCCACCAGACATTTTTGTTCCGTATGAAACGTATCCTTCCTGTATCATATCGGAGCCCATGTACAGTGCCTTCAGGAAGTATTCATACCACGTGACTTGTTTTTTCTCTCTCACCCATCTACACACAATAGTACCCCATAATGACAATGTGTGAACATGATTTTTTTGGTGTGATTTTTGCAAATGTATAAAAAATGAAATACAGATATCTAATTTACATAAGTATTCACAGCCCTGAGTCAATATGTGTTAGAATCACCTTTTGACGGTCATTACAGCTGTGAGTCTTTCTGGGTCTCTAAGAGCTTTCCACGCCTTGATTGTGCAAGATTTGCCCATTTTTATTAAATTCAAAATTCGTCAAGCTCTGGTTGTTGATCATTGCTAGACAACCATTTTCAGGTCTTGCCATAGATTTTCAAGCAGATTTAAGTCAAAACTGTAACTCAGCCACTCAGGAACATTGACTGTCTTGGTAAGCAACCCCAGTGTAGATTTGGCCTTGTGTTTTATGCTATTGTCCTGCTGACAGATGAATTAATCTGTGGGGTACAGAGATTACGTTGTCATTAAAAAATCATGTTAAACACAATTTTGCAAATAAAGTCCATGGAACATATCTGACTTGCTAAGCAACAAGAGCATTTTTACTCCTGAACATTTCAGCTTTAAATGTTTTATAAAAAAAATGTAATACAAATAAAAAGCTTAAGTCCACATTGACATTTATGAGGTATTGTGTGTAGGCCTGTGACAAAAACATCTACATTTAATCCATTTTAAATTCACGACGTAACACAAAATGTGGAAAATGTCAAAGGGTGTGAGTACTTTCTTTCTAAATGATGAATGCCCCTATTGCCCCCCCCCCCCCCCCCCCCCCCAAAAAAAGAAGAAAAAAAAGAAGAAAAAAACAGTTAATTAGAAGTGAAAGCGACAATTCATGACAAAAGATGTTGACAGCCTGGGCAGAGGTGGCGGAAATGACTCATCTTTTCTGATATTACTTTCTGGTGGAGGAGCAGGTTAGCGTGTCTCTCTGTGACGCACACATGATGGAGCAGTGACTGAAGGATGAGGAACAAGCTGTCTTACTGTAGTGAGAGAGGTTATAGTCCTACATCATGAGCTGGGTAGAAGCAGTCTGCCATCTTCAGAAGTGCTTAATAATTGCTTTATTTGCCTGTGAAATAATAGAACAATAAATAATATTGATTGTTAGATTTCTCATAAAGCGGGTGGAGAATAGCCTAGGCTTAAGCTATGCACTTTCATTCTTATTATTTTGAAATCCACAACAATTTTAGGACAACACTAGGCTAGAATATTTTGGAAATAAGCTACTGTTCATAGTTACGTATATGTTTTGTCTGTAAGTTTTTCTGATAGGCCTAGTAGGAGGATGGGTTATTGGCCATTTTGTTTTCAACCTCGCATGGAAGGATTTTCCCAGCCTGCATGGATCATTTCTTTCTTAATAAGCTTCAACTGTCATTATATTTTTCTATAGGCTAATTATATTATTTTTCTCATTAATCCTTTGACTATCTTACATTTTTAGGATATTCAAATAACTTGTTTTGAGATGTTACTTTGTTAAATTAATTTGTTGACCAGAACAACACAGGGCTGTATGGGTGGCCAGGTCATCTTTCTAGCACTGTTACTCCTCACACTGTCTGAGCCTGCAGTGTGTTCATTTCACAACCCAGCCACACCTACTAATACTTCAACTACAGTGTGAACCATAAGCTAACAAACCATGTTATGTGAAAACCTAAAACCGTAATCGGACGGTCCAGCTCTGTTAGCCAGCAGAAGGAGGGTGGGATGTATGGACAGAGAGAGATGGGATTAGTCTATCACTGTCTGGTATGATGTACACTTTTTCAACCTTCTCTCTCCGTTTTCCATCCCTCTCGCTCCTCCTTTCTCCTCTTTCTGTCATTCAGTTTCAGAACAGCCATGCTGTAAGGCCCTGTATGACTTTGACCCGGAGAATGAGGGAGAGCTGGGCTTCAAGGAGGGCGATATCATCACCCTGACCAATCAGATCGATGAGAACTGGTACGAAGGCATGCTGCACGGCCAATCAGGATTTTTCCCTCTCAACTACGTGGAGATTGTCGTCCCCCTGACAAACTAAAGAGTGCCTTAAGAGTACGTGAGAGAGGGAATGAGGAGCCAGTTGAATCTGTGGGAAAGATCCTAGTGTCTTCGTCCTCATCTTCACCATCATCACAGACGTACCTGTACTCTTTGGCATGGTTTCATCTTCACATTTGAAGGAGGAAAATGATGGCTTCTCACATTCCATTTCAAATAAAAAGAGATTTGAATATGATCCCCCTGCCCTACAAGCGAATACGGAAGACTGACATTCGGACACAGACATGAAGAACCAGACTCAACCAGACTAACATTTTAAAGTAACATTTTCTGTCAACCACAGATATCTCTACAGAAAATAGAAGTTTCAAATTAAATGTATCAAACTTTAAATGGTTAACAATTTATTATTGAATATAAAGTTACGTACCTGTAAGTAGCAGAAGACATTAACATCTGCAGTTAGCTGGTTCTGACTGTAAACTATACCACTTGTAAAGCCTTGTCTTTTTATTTTTCAAAACAAAAAATGTATTTCACACATCCCGCATTTCTCCAAGTCCCACATTTTAGTATGGACTCTGCTGAATATTCGCCTTATTTACAAGGCAAGTATGTCGGACACTGCAACTGCACAGCCTTGCAAATAGTGGCTTTTGTCTGGACTACATCTCTTGAAGCCCCCTGCTGGCCAGGCTAACACAACCATCCTCCTCAGTAAACAACTACAGCAATGCCTTGTACTAATGATCCATTTACAGTCAGTTGATTTACAAAACGATGTACCTTCTGTATGCCTGAGCCACAGGAGAGCATGAAGGGCCTCAGACATGGTTTAGTTTTGCTATGGTCTGCATTTGATTTGTTTTGGTCTAAGCCTCATTTATTGTTTTGTTTTTTATGTACAGCTTAAACGGTTCAATTGCACCTTGGTCCTCCAATGAGATTGTTGATGTATGTGTGAGGGACTGTGTAAGTAATGTGTAGTTGGAGGCCTCTACTGAAAGGATGTTCAAACCCAGACCGTCAGAGACTGAAGCCCCTGAGGAGAAAACTGTTTGATTTTGGGTCTAGTTAACATTTTCCCCCAGGGACTACTGGACATTGTGACGTTAGCAACATTCGGGGCCTGTGTGTTTTTAGTTTTCCTGTCTGTCCATCTGTTCAATAGAGGAAACACAGCTAAAAATGCCAAATAGAATAGAGTACATGGTGTGTGAACTGTATGTGATCTGGTGAGGTGGGGGTTTTAGGTGTGTCATCATAGTGCCAGTCTGTTCAGCTTGTCCTTAGAACCTCAGCTTGCACATCCATAGACAACAACGCTGCTGGCAGTGTCTCCGTCTGTCTCCCACATAGTGCACATAAACGTGGGACTCTTTTCAGATGCATGTGTGAGACTGTGAAGTTCTTTAGGATCAGGAAATCTCATTCATTCACGTCTGTATTAAGTATTATTTACTTCTTTGTTGGTTATCACAAGGGTTATCTCCCCAGGGCTATCTCCCTGGGTCTCGTAGGAGGAGGGGTTGGTGTGTGCTGCTGGACAGGACTGCATACGGTGTCAAATATAGTAAATACTGAATGAGGAAATGACTGGGAAACTGAATAATAATATATGGTTATTTTATTTGTGATGATGGTTCTGTTAGGAAAAGCCCCTGCTACCAAGATGCATACTGTCAGAGCTTAAAGACCCTCTATGATTTATAGTTGTGGATATGATTGAGTCACACATGCTGCAGTGCACTTTTTCATTCACATATTTCTCTCCCCTCGGTGTTAGTCCAGGCTAACTTTAGCTACTATTCTCTCTTCCAGCCTGCTCCCTCCATCCACCACTCTGCTCTGTCTCTCACATCACCTCCTCTCTGGTGTTAGAGCTCTCCCATATGTTTACAGGCCTGAGTTCTGTTCATTTCAATGACAGAGTGCAGTGGTGGACTGATACAGAGCAACCTGGTGCTGACTGGATCACATACCAATAAGAGTCCAAAACAAACAAACATAATTTATAGTTAGGGGTGCTTCAGTGCCTTTGGGAAAGACATTAGGAAAAGACTAATACAACCAACCAAAATAACCAAGCTACTTACTATAGTCATGAATTTCTGTAGTAAGGGTTCTGTTCATTTCCAGCCTTGGCACTTTGCTGTGTACAGACAGTTGTGCATGTGTACACTTGCTTTTGTGACACACTACACTTTTTAAAAAGGGCAATTTCTGTCTAATCTGTTGGAGAACCAGAATTATCACTTGAACTAAAAAAGATAATTCTGGCACTCAATGGTATTACTTTTTACATACAAAACATTCACACAAAAAATATTTGAAATTCATCTTTGCATGTAGGTCTACCAAATACCTTGTAAATGTATGTATTTAATTTTGTTTTCTTTTTACTTTTGGTATGTCATTGTATGGTATTATAAAAACATATTTGTACTTGCTTTTTCTTGTTTTCTGCCTTCTACCATCTTTGAATAAATAAATGTCACCCAAGCATTTTTGTACTGTGTATGGACTGTTTTTGAAAATGTTTTGATCATAAGTGTAAATAAACTATTACTGCTTAATTGCCAAAATGTTAATGTATGTGAGGAGGTGGAATCTACACTAATGATAATTTTTTTGTGTGTTTTTGATGGAAATGTTCAGTAGGTTGGTGGGACAAAAGGTGGCAGTGTAGTTCTTTCCAAAGCACCATCAACACTAACAGTGAGCAGACAGTAAAATACAATGTTTTATAAAATAGAAAGTTAAAATATGCAATATATTGTCTCGTGTATATATTGCATATTTTAACATTATTTTATTACAAATATTGTGCTAGATCAGGATTTTACTTTTGATGATATTCTATGATTGTAAATGGTGTGCAATTAATTCTGTCTATAGCTAGGTTTCCATTCAATTGGTGTCAGATTTTCATGCAAATATTTTAAAATCCGCATAAACCTTACTGTGAAATGCTTACTTACAAGCCCTTAACTTACAATGCAGTTCAATAAATAGTTATAAATATTTACTAAAAAAACTAAAGTAAAAAAATTTATCAATCAAAAAGTAACAAGAAATATACATGTATACATAACAATAACGAGGCTATATATACAGAGGGTACCGAGTCAATGTGCGGGGGTACAGGTTAGTCGAGGTCATTTGTAAAGTGACTATGCACAGATAATAAACAGCAAGTAGCAGCAGTGTAAAAACACTGGTGTCGTCAGCAAACGTAATGATGGTGTTGTTGTCGAGCTTGTCCACGCAGTAGTGGGTGAACAGGTAGTACAGGGGGTCAATGTAAATAGTCCGGGTGGCCATTTGATTAGTTGTTCAGCAGTCTTAGACACTCTGATACTGCTTGCCGTGCAGTAGCAGAGAGAACAGTCTATGACATGGGTGACTGGAGTCTGACCATTTTTTGGGCCTTCCTCTTAATTGCACACCATTTCCTCTGACACCACTAGTATATAGGTCCTGGATGTCAAGAAGCTTGGCCCCAGTGATGGTAGTGTGAACAGCCCAGTACCTCTGTCGCGCCTTACGGTCAGATGCTATACCAGGCTCTCAATGGTGCAGCTGTATAACTTTTTGAGGATCTGGGGACCTATGCCAAATCTTTTCAGTCTCTTGAGGGAGAAAAGGTGTTGTCAAGCCTTCTTCACGACAATCTTGGTGTGTTTGGACCATGATAGTTTGTTGGTGATGTGGACACCAAGGAACTTGAAACTCTCGACCCGCTCCACTTCAGTCCTGTCGATGTTAATGGGAGCCTGTTCGGCCCTCCTTTTCCTATAGTCCACAATCAGCTCCTTTGTCTTGCTCACATTGAGAGAGAGATTGTTGTCCTGGCACCACACTGCCAGGTCTCTGACCTCCTCCATATAGGCTGTCTCATCGTTGTCGGTGATCAAGCCTACCACCGTTTAGTCGTCAGCAAACTTAATGGATGGTGTTGGAGTCGTGCTTGGCCACGCAGTCGTGGATGATCAGGGAGTACAGGAGGGGACTAAGCACGCACCCCTGAGGGGCCCCAGTGTCGAGGATCGGCATGGCAGATATGTTGTTGCCTACCCTTACCACCTGGGGGCGGCCCGTCAGGAAGTCCAGGACCCAGTTGCAGAGGGAGGTGTTTAGTCCCAGGGTCCTTAGCTTAGTGATAAGCTTTGTGGGAGGGCACTATGGTGTTGACCGCTGAGCTGTAGTCAGTGAACCGCATTCTCACATAGGTGTTCCTTTTGTCTAGGTGAGAAAGGGCAGTGTGGAGTGCGATTGAGTTTGCGTCATCTGTTGATCTGTTGGGGCGGTATGCGAATTGGAGTGGGTCTAGGGTTTCTGGCATGATTGTGTTGTGCTACGGGGTGGTAGTGCTATGGGGCAGTAATCATTTAGGCAGGTTATCTTTGCTTTTTTTGGGCACAGGGACTATGGTGGTATGTTTGAAACATGCAGGTATTACAGACTCGGCCAGGGAGAGGTTTAAAATGTCAGTGAAGACATTTGAAAGTTGGTCCGCACGTGCTTTGAGTACACGTCCTGGTAATCAGTCTGGCCCCTTCTGCTTTGTGAATGTTCACAAAGAGCATGATCATGGAGAGCGTGATCACACAGTCGTCCGGAAAACAGCTGGTGCTCTCATGCATTCTTCAGTGTTACTTGCCTCGAAGCGAGCATAAAAGACATTTAGCTTGTCTGGTTGGCTTGCGTCACTGGGCAGCTCTCGTCTGGGTTTCCCTTTGTAGTCCATAATAGTTTTCAAGCACTGCCACATCCGATGAGCGTCAGAGCCGGTGTAGTAGGATTCAATCTTAGCCCTGTATTTCCTGTTTGATAGTTCGTCTGAGGGCATAGTGGGATTTCTTATAAGCGTCCGGATTAGTGTCCCACTCCTTGTGGATGTTGCCTGTAATCCATGGCTTCTGGAAGGGAAATGTACGTACGGTCACTGTAGGGACGACGTAGTCGATGCACTTATTGATGAAGCCGGTGACTGAGGTGGTATACTCCTCAATGCCATTGGATGAATCCCAGAACATATTCCAATCTGTGCTAGCAAAACAGTCCTGTAGCGTAGCATCCGCATCATCTGACCACTTCCGTATTGAGCGAGTCACTAGTACTTTCTGCTTTATTTTTTGCTTGTAAGCAGGAATCAGGAGGATAGAATTATGGTCAGATTTGCCAAATAGAGGGAAAGGGAGAGCATTATATGCATCTCTGTGTATGGAGTAGAGGTGGTCTAGTTTTTTCCTCTCTGGTTGCACATGTGACATGCTTGTAGAAATTAGGTAAAACTGATTTAGGTTTGCCTGCATTAAAGTCCCCGGCCACTAGGAGCGCCGCTTCTGGATGAGCATTTTCTTGTTTGCTTATGGTCTTATACAGCTCTTTGAGTGCGGTCTTAGTGCCAGCGTCGGTTTGTGGTGGTAAATAGACGGCTACAAAGAATATAGAAGAGAACTCTCTTGATAGATCGTGTGGTCTACAGCTTATCGTGAGGTATTTTACCTCAAGCGAAGCAAATACTCGAGACTTCTTTAATATTAGACATCGCGCACCAGTAGATATTGACAAATAGACACACACCCCCGCCCATCATCTTACCAGACGTAGCTGCTTTGTCCTGCCGAAACACGGAGAAACCAGCCAGCTCTATATTATACGTGTCGTCGATCAGCCAAGTTTAATGTCCCATTGGTAGGATAGTCTTAATCGTAGATTGTCCCGTTTGTTTTCCAATGATTGCACATTGGCCAATAATACAGGCAGTGATGGTTTACTCACTCGGAGCAGCAACGAGAACTGCCCCTCCCTACCTTCAGGCTATGCTCAAATCCTACATCCCAACCCGAGCACTCTGTTCCGCCACCTCTGGTCTCTTGGCCCTTGCACCCCTACGGCAGGGCAGCATCCACTCAGCCCAGTCAAAGCTCTTCTCTGTCCTGGCACCCCAATGGTGGAACAAGCTTCCCCCTATTATTAAGACAGCGCAGACCCTGCCCATTTTCCGAAAACGTCTGAAACCCTGAAGAGTATCTTAAATAACTCTCAAAAAAGGTTGTGGAAATCGCTCTGTAATTTCCTGGTTGCTAAAATTCTACACCGTTCACTCGATTTCAGTTTGTGAGAAAACAAGCACTGAATAGTGTAGGGAATCATTGTACCATCTAAGTTGTTGTGAAATATCTTTTCAATAACAAAAAATATTGGTTTTATCAACTAGTGGACCTATAGCCGTGGGAAGTACAGTAGGGATGCTGAGGTAGGCTGTGCTGGTAGGCTAGTCTACACTCAATTATAATGGATAAGAACAAAAATATTTATATTTGTCAAAATGCAATCAAGCATTGCTCATTGTGTCACCAGAATAAGACCCTCAATATTTATTGGAAAGGAGCAGAAAGCTCATCACCTTGCGCTTTCAACAGCCTGTGAAGTTCATCATAATTTATATAATATGTAGCCTAATAAACTGCATAGTTTCCAGAGTTGTAGTGGGAGGGCCACACACCATGTCATCGCGTGACTCCAAGTTGACTTCGATGTGATGGTTATTATATCAATATTTGCGTATAGAGTCGTTTCCATTTCTCGCATAATCAATTTTACCAACACAAAAAGATCCCGCCATGTAAAACAAACAAATTATTTGTCTGCATTTATTAAATTGTACTAAAACTTCCTGTTTCCATCACAGCTGTAGTGATTTTTGTTCATATGACTTCACTAGCATAAAACTGTAGATGGAAACATGGTTAATGACTGCAAAAAAACAAGAATCTACTACTATTACGGAAACACAGAAGTAGTTCCACTATGTGTTTTTAATCTAATTGTATTGGTAACATACACACTGGTAACATACACATATTTAGCAGATGTTATTGCGGGTGAAGCGAAATGCTTGTGCTGCAAAGTTGCTTAGGAGCTTGAAGCAGAGCTGCCATGTCAGTGTGCCATCCTGTTCTGTGTATTTAGCAGGTTCAAGGCATTGTTCTCATATCAGTACTTCCACATGTCACAGACCACAGTTTCGATAAATATATCACAGGTAATAGAGAAGAGGAAGACCCTTATTTCCATGTCGACTTCTGTAACAACAGTCTGATGCCAAGCACTGGCAGCAGACGCTAGGGAACACATTCACAGCACACAAATCATCACGTTATACTGTACAAACATTGTCAGTTATACAGACCTCACAGTCAGAAAATCCCATGGAGACCAGTACACTCACCCTCCGGACTCTGGAGTCACCATCTCCTCCTTCAGGCCAGTGCACATTCAGCTTACAGTATGCCTGAGGCCATGGCAGTTGTAAGACCACAGACAAAGGACAGAAATGACAACCTATTATCTGTGTAGACCCTATTCCCTACAAAAGTAGTGCACTACAGTATGGGGAATAGGGTGTCATTTTGAGATTTTCATTTGAGATCAGTGCATTATACACAAACTTGTTTCTCTTCCACCTTAGTGTGTGTTGATGACTTGGTTGTAGACGAGCTCCAGGATCTGAGAGTAGGTCTGGTCTTTGGGTGTGTGGCCTCTCAGAGAGCCCTGGGGGAAAGAGAGGGAGAGCGAAACCAAACAAGTGAGGAGGAAATCTCTGAGGGACAATTCCTAACTGGAGATAACATGCATGACTCGAACTTCACGCAAATGTATCGATGTCAATGAGAGATGTGAGATCATTTGGGTATCATGCGCAGATCACAAGTTAGCATCCGGCCCTAAGTGATTAACATGGTGTGGAATCTATGCTACTTGTGTTACATAGCAGTTTCCTGTTGTAAATGGCTTATGTTTCACAGACCTTGATTTTGTCCATCGTGGTGGTATCAGGACACCAGAACTGATGGAACTGTACCAGGTCAGGAGCTGCCCTGTAGAAGTCCACCAGCAGCATCTGTGGAACAATAATTGAATACAGTAAGAAGAGCACAGTTACAAAATGGCCAATGGTTTACAATTTGAATGAATTTGCATAGTCCCACACCACTAGAGGGATATCTTCAACCACCAATTTACCATCTTGAGACAAGGCCGAGTATAGCCCACAAAGATCTCCGCCACGGCACAACCCAAGGGGGGGCGCCAACGCAGACAGGAAGATCACATCAGTGACTCAACCCACTCAAGTGACGCACCCCTCCTAGGGACGGCATGAAAGAGCACCAGTAAGCCAGTGACTCAGCCCCTGTAATATGGTTAGAGGCAGAGAATCCCAGTGGAAAGAGGGGAACCGGCCAGGCAGAGACAGCAAGGGCGGTTTGTTGCTCCAGAGCCTTTCCGTTCACCTTCACACTCCTGGGCCAGACTACACTCAATCATATGACCCACTGAAGAGATGAGTCTTCAGTAAAGACTTAAAGGTTGAGACTGAGTTTACGTCTCTCACATGGGTAAGCAAACCATTCCATAAAAATGGAGCTGTATAGGAGAAAGCCCTGCCTCCAGCTGTTTGCTTAGAAATTCTAGGGACAATTAGGAGGCCTGCGTCTTGTGACCGTAGCGTACGTGTAAGTATGTATGGCAGGACCAAATCAGAGAGATAGGTAGGAGCAAGCCCATGTAATGCTTTGTAGGTTAGCATTGCCTTGACAGGAAGCCAGTGTAGGGAGGCTAGCACTGGAGTAATATGATCAAATTCTTTGGTTCTAGTCAGGATTCTAGCAGCCGTATTTAGCACTAACTGAGGCTTATTTAGTGCTTTGTCCAGGTAGCCGGAAAGTAGAGCATTGCAGTAGTCGAACCTAGAAGTAAAAAAAGCATGGAGTAATTTTTCTGCATCATTTTTGGACAGAAAGTTTCTAATTTTTGCAATGTTACGTAGATGGAAAAAAGCTGTCCTTGAAACAATCTTGATATGTTCGTCAAAAGAGAGATCAAATCAAATGTATTTATATAGCCCTTCGTACATCAGCTGATATCTCAAAGTGCTGTACAGAAACCCAGCCTAAAACCCCAAACAGCAAGCAATGCAGGTGTAGAAGCACGGTGGCTAGGAAAAACTCCCTAGAAAGGCCAATACCTAGGAAGAAACCTAGAGAGGAACCAGGCTATGTGGGGTGGCCAGTCCTCTTCTGGCTGTGCCGGGTGGAGATTATAACAGAACATGGCCAAGATGTTCAAATGTTCATAAATGACCAGCATGGTCGAATAATAATAAGGCAGAACAGTTGAAACTGGAGCAGCAGCACAGTCAGGTGGAAGTTGAAACTGGAGCAGCAGCATGGCCAGGTGGACTGGGGACAGCAAGGAGTCATCATGTCAGGTAGTCCTGGGGCATGATCCTAGGGCTCAGGTCCTCCGAGAGAGAGAAAGAAAGAGAGAAGGAGAGAATTAGAGAACGCACACTTAGATTCACACAGGACACCGAATAGGACAGGAGAAGTACTCCAGATATAACAAACTGACCCCAGCCCCCCGACACATAAACTACTGCAGCATAAATACTGGAGGCTGAGACAGGAGGGGTCAGGAGACACTGTGGCCCCATCCGAGGACACCCCTGGACAGGGCCAAACAGGAAGGATCAAGATCAGGGTCCAGAGTAACGCCAAGGTCCTTCCCAGTTTTATTTGAGACGACTGTACAACTATTAAGATTAATTGTCAGATCTCTTTGTTTCTTGGGACCTAGAACAAGCATCTCTGTTTTGTCCGAGTTTAAAAGTAGAAAGTTTGCAGCCATCCACTTCCTTATGTCTGAAACACAGGCTTCTAGCGAGGGCAATTTGGGGCTTCACCAAGTTTCATTGAAATGTACAGCTGTGTGTCATCCGCATAGCAGTGAAAATTAACATTATGTTTTTGAAAGATATCCCCAAGAGGTAAAATATATAGTGAGAACAATAGTGGTCCTAAAATGGAACCTTGAGGAACACCGAAATGTACAGTTGATTTGTCAGAGGACAAACCATTCACAGAGACAAACTGATATCTTTCCGACAGATAAGATCTAAACCAGGCCTTTCCTCCTCACGATGTTCCTTCAGCTCTAAAAGAAGAAAATTAACCAAACAAATCAGGTGGAGGCCAGCAAAACCACCTACAAGTAAACCCTCACTGTGACAATAGGCCTAGGCTACTTATTGGCACCATACATTCAGTTTGGGCCTATTACAGTTCCAAACTCACACTCCACACTGCCCTTTCCCACCTGGACAAAAGGAACACCTATGTGAGAATGCTGTTCATTGACTACAGCTCAGCATTCAACACCACAGTGCCCACAAAGCTCATCACTAAGCTAAGGACCCTGGGACTAAACACCTCCCTCTGCAACTGGATCCTGGACATCCTTACAGGTTGCTCCCACATCTGTCACTCTGATCCTCAACAGAGGCCCCTCAGGGGTGTACTCCCTGTTCACCCACGACTGCGTAGCCAAGCACGACTCCCTCATCATCATTACATTTGCTGACAACTAAACAGTGGTAGGCCTGATCACCAACAACAATGAGACAGCCTATAGGTTAGGAGATCACACTGCCAGGACAACAACCTCTCCCTCAACATGAGCAAGACAAAGGAGATGGTCGTGGACTACAGAAAAAGGGGGGCCGAACACGCCCCCATTAATATCAACAGTGCTGTAGTGGAGTGGGTCGAGAGTTTCAAGTTCCTTGGTGTCCACATCACCAACAAACAATCATGGTCCAAACACACCAAGACAGTCGTGAAGAGGGCACAACAACACCTTTTCCCCCTCAGGAGACTGAAAATATTTGGCATAGGTCCCCAGATCCTCAAAAATCTC
The DNA here is from genome assembly GCF_002021735.2 of Oncorhynchus kisutch. Taxonomy (NCBI): domain Eukaryota; kingdom Metazoa; phylum Chordata; class Actinopteri; order Salmoniformes; family Salmonidae; genus Oncorhynchus; species Oncorhynchus kisutch. The sequence continues at coordinate 20,261,726 of NC_034183.2, read as the reverse complement.
TACAGCTGCACCATTGAGAGCATCCTGACCGGTTGCATCACTGCCAGGTATGGCAACTGCTTGGCATCCTACCATAAGGCGCTACAGAGGGTAGTGCGTACGGCCCAGTACATCACTGGGGCCAAGCTTCGTGCCATCCAGGACCTATATACTAGGTGGTGTCAGAGGAAGGCCCAAAAAATGGTCAAATACTACAGCCACCCAAGTCATAGACTGTTCTCTCTGCTACCACACGGCAAGTGGTACTGGAGCACCAAGTCTAGATCCAAAATGCCCCCCCCCCCCGCCTAAATGTACAAATTACCTCGACTAACCTGTACCCCTGCACATTGACTCGGTACAGGTAGCCCCTGTATATAGCCTCGTTATTGTTGTTTTATTGTGTTACTTTTTTATTTATTTTTTACTTTAGTCTATTTCGTAAATATTTTATTTTCTCTATTTCTTGAACTGCATTGTTGATTAAGGGCTTGTAAGTAAGCATTTCGCGGTTGTATTCGGCGCATGTGACAAATCAAATTTTATTTGAATTCCAACCCTTTGACTGGGTGTAGAAAGTGGGAATACCCTGCATTTATGGCTTTTTTTGTTACGGTAGTTCCCGCACTCGCGGAAACGTTTTGTTAAAATGTCAGAGCCCGTCCTTACCTGGAAAATGTGTATGGCCCAATGTGTGAAATAGACCAAGGAGTGTTTAGCCTGTTGTGGGCGTGTTTGGAGACAGACAATTGCCTTGAGTCGAGTGTCACCTGCAGTCGCCTGCCTACTACAGATCAACGGAGAGTGCAATTACCAGCAAAAATAGTTTCCAGTCGAGAGGAATCTCAGATGATAATTGAGGTGAAAACAAAAGCTTTTCCAAATTTCACCTTGGACTACTAACCAAACCTTATGGTGCTACTGTGACAGGAACTCTCGCACTGAAAATATATATTTACAATTTCTCACTTTTTTTGAAGCCATTACTCCACCCAGGTGTTGTCAAATCACTTAACCAGGAGAGCAGGAAACTATTGTCCCCGTGCGTAAACTCTGCGTCCGTGCACGACAGATGGCGACCCCCAAGCGAGCCAGACGACGGAGCAACCATCTTACACACTGCTACTACGAAGGATACCTGGAGAAGAGATTATTCAACGACACGGTATAAGGATTTTGTGATAGATACATTTCGTCTATGTTTGTTGTCAGTAGCGGTGTGTGGGTAAAATCACTGGGGTAATTGCGTTGTTTGCTCTATGCCCGTTTAGTTCATACTCCGTGATATATAGGCAGGGCCGGATTTGGCACACTGTGACTAGCCTAATGATGAATATGAGGCCATAGGCTACTCACAGGGATGGTCGATGTGCTTATCGTGATAATAGAGTATCTCAAGATGAGCTACTTTGAAAAACAGTGCTGCGGTTAGCTTCAAATTGGAGGTTGATGAAGATTTTTTTGTTGTTGTTTCTACAAGCAGATTAGTCTTCTCTTTTCAGCAGTTAGGCATGTGCTTTTCAACCTACATTTTTCACAGTATTGTATTTTGAAATCTCCAAAAGACAAACTGACAGCTGCAACCAGCAATAGAAATATATTCCACATATGGCATGACTGGCATACTTTGCTAGTGTACGGATCATGGCACGCATGCTGCCCACACAGCGGTCTTTCTGACTGTAGGCATACCGGTAACACCCAAAATAAAGGAAACACATGAGTAAACAAGAATATAAAGTACATGTTATGGTGGGGGGTGCATTTTCCTGGCATGGTTTAGGTCCACTTGTAAGAATATTTGCAAAAGTGCATTGAAGCTGTTCTGGCAGCTTGTGGTGGCTTAACACCCTTTTAAGACACTTGTTGGTGTTTCCTTCATTTTGGTAGATACCTGTATGTGCTTCATAAAACTTAATCCACATATTTTTTTTATAAACTATTGATCCTCTGTGGCTAAATTATGCTCTCTGGTGTATTTTGAAAATTGAGAGCATGGTTGTATAAAAAATTATAATAAAAAAATGTCACAAATTGCTATACAGAAACCCAGCCTAAAAACCCAAACAGCAAGCAATGCAGATGTAGAAGCACGATGGCTAGGAAAAACTCCCTAGAAAGGCAGGAACCTAGGAAGAAACCTAGAGAATCAGACTCTCAGAATGAGGGGTGGCCAGTCCTCTTCTGGCTGTGCGGGTTGAGATTATAACAGTACATGGCAAAGATGTTAAAACATTCATAGATGACCTGCAGGATCAAATAATAATAATCACAGTGGTTGTAGAGGGTGCAACAGTTCAGCACCTCAGGAGTAAATGTCATTTGGCTTTTCATAGAAGAGCATTCAGATTTAGAGACAGCAGGTGCGGTAGATAGTTGAAAACAGCAGGTCCAGGACAAGGTAGCACGTCCGGTGAACAGGTCAGGGTTCCATAGCCGCAGGCAGAACAGTTGAAACTGGAGCAGCAGCATGACCATGTGGACTGGGGACAGCAAGGAGTCATCAGGGCAGGTAGTCCTGAGCAATGGTCCCAGGGCTCAGGTCCTCTGGGAGGGGAGGGAGAGAGAGAGAATTAGAGGGAGCATACTTAAATTCACACAGGACAATGAATAAGACAGGAGAAATACTCCAGACATAAGACTGACCCTAGCCAGCTAGTGACTCAGCCCCCGTAATAGGGTGAGAGGCAGAGAATCTCGGTGGAGAGAGGGGAAACGGCCAGGCAGAGACAACAAGGGTGGTTCGTTAATCCAGTGCCTTTGTGTTCACCTTCACACCCCTGGGCCAGACTACAGTCGTAGCCAAAAGTTTTGAGAATGACACAAATATTTATTTTCAAAGTTTGCTGCTTCAGTGTCTTTAGATATTTTTGTCAGATGTTACTTTGGAATACTGACTTATAATTACAAGCCTTTCATAAGTGTCAAAGGCTTTTATTGACAATTACATGAAGTGCAGAGTCAATATTTGCAGTGTTGACCCTTCTTTTTCAAGACCTCTGCAATCCGCCTTGGCATGCTGTCAATTAACTTCTGGGCCACATCCTGACTGACGGCAGCCCATTCTTGCATAATCAATGCTTGGAGTTTGTCAGAATTTGTGGGTTTTTGTTTGTCCACCCGCCTCTTGAGGATTGACCACAAGTTCTCAATGGGATTAAGGTCTGGAGAGTTTCCTGGTCATGGACCCAAAATATCAATGTTTTGTTCCCGAGCCACTTAGTTATCTGGGGTAAAGTCACAGAGTGATCTCCAGCCTTGTCTTCGTCAACACTCACACCTGCGTTAACGAGAGAATCAGTGACATGATGTCAGCTGGTCCTTTTGTGGCAGAGCTGAAATGCAGTGGATATGTTTTTTTGGGATTCAGTTAATTTGCATGGTAAAGAGGGACTTTGCAATTAATTGCAATTCATCTGATCACTCTTCATAACATTCTGGAGTATATGCAAATTGACACCATACAAACTGAGGAAGCAGACTGTAAAAATTTACATTCATGTCATTCTCAACTTTTGGCCACGACTGTACACTCAATCATAGGAACTACCGAAGAGATGAGTCTTCAATAAAGACTTAAAGGTCGACCGAGTCTGCGGGCCCAGCCCCTGACTCACACATTTGAACAGTCACATTTATTTATTATGCAGTTTATAATTTATTTTGTATAGGTAAGTTACCCACGTAGGCCCCCTACCTCCTCTCCTCCCCATCTGATGATGAGCAGAGCGACATCAGGCTGTCTACACTCATTGAGAGCAGCTCCTGAGTCTTCATGTGGTTTGCGGTTGCAGTGCAAAAAATATTAAATATACACTGCTCAAAAAAATAAAGGGAACACTAAAATAACACATCCTAGATCTGAATGAATGAAATATTCTTATTCAATACTTTTTTCTTTACATAGTTGAATGTGCTGACAACAAAATCACACAAAAATGAGCAATGGAAATCAAATTTATCAACCCATGGAGGTCTGGATTTGGAGTCACACTCAAAATTAAAGTGGAAAACCACACTACAGGCTGATCCAACTTTGATGTAATGTCCTTAAAAGAGGTCAAAATGAGGCTCAGTAGTGTGTGTGGCCTCCACGTGCCTGTATGACCTCCCTACAACGCCTGGGTATGCTCCTGATGAGGTGGCGGATGGTCTCCTGAGGGATCTCCTCCCAGACCTGGACTAAAGCATCCGCCAACTCCTCGACAGTCTGTGGTGCAACGTGGTGTTGGTGGATGGAGCGAGACATGATGTCCCAGATGTGCTCAATTGGATTCAGGTCTGGGGAACGGGCGGGCCAGTCCATAGCATTAATGCCTTCCTCTTGCAGGAATTGCTGACACACTCCAGGCCACATGAGCTCTAGCATTGTCTTGCATTAGGAGGAACCCAGGGCCAACCGCACCAGCATATGGTCTCACGAGGAGGATCTCATCTCGGTACCTAATGGCAGTCAGGCTACCTCTGGCGAGCACATGGAGGGCTGTGCAGCCCCACAAAGAAATGCCACCCCACACCATGACTGACCCACCGCCAAACCGGTCATGCTGGAGGATGTTGCTGTTTCTGACCGTTTGAGCAGACACATGCACATTTGTGGCCTGCTGGAGGTCATTTTCAGGGCTCTGGCAGTGCTCCTCCTGCTCCTACTTGCACAAAGGCGGAGGTAGCGGTCCTGCTGCTGGGTTGTTGCCCTCCTACGGCCTCCTCCACGTCTCCTTATGTACTGGCCTGTCTCCTGGTAGCGCCTCCATACTCTGGACACTACGCTGACAGACACAGCAAACCTTCTTTCCACAGCTCGCATTGATGTGCCGTCCTGGATGAGCTGCACTACCTGAGCCACTTGTGTGGGATGTAGACTCCGTCTCATGCTACCACTAGAGTGAAAGCACCGCCAGCATTCAAAAGTGACCTAAACATCAGCCACAATGCATAGGAACTGAGAAGTGGTCTGTGGTCACCACCTGCAGAACCACTCCTTTATTGGGGGTGTCTTGCTAATTGCCTATAATTTCCACCTGTTGTCTATTCCATTTGCACAACAGCATGTGAAATTTATTGTCAATCAGTGTTGCTTCCTAAGTGGACAGATTGATTTCACAGAAGTGTGATTGACTTGGAGTTACATTGTTGTTTAAGTGTTCCCTTTATTTTTTTGAGCAGTGTATATAAGGCTTGACTATGCAGTTCGGCCATCGGTCATTCATATATTTATATGTACATATTCTAATTAATTCCTTTACACTTGTGTATTAGGTAGTTGTGAAATTGTTAGTTTTCTTGTTAGATATTACTGCACGGTCGGAACTAGAAGCACAAGCATTTCGCTACACTCGCATTAACATCTGCTAACCATGTGAATGTGACCAATAAAATTTGATTTGATTTACACTACCATTCAAAAGCTTGGGGTCACTTAGAAATGTCCTTGTTTTTGGAAGAAAAGCACATTTTTTGTCCCTTAAAATAACACCAAATTGATCAGAAATACAGTGTAGACATTGTTAATGTTGTAAATTACTATTGTAGCTGGAAACAGGTACTTTTTTAAAATGGAATATCTACATAGGTGTACAGAGGCCCATTATCAGCAACCATCACTCCTGTGTTCCAATGCCACGTTGTGTTAGCTAATCCAAGTTTATAATTTAAAAGGCTAATTGATCATTAGAAAACCCTTTTGCAATTATGTTAGCACAGCTGAAAACTGTTGTCCTGATTAAAGAAGCAATACAACTGGGCTTCTTTAGACTTGTTGAGTATCTGGAGCATCAGCATTTATGGGTTCGATTACAGATTCAAAATGGCCAGAAACAAAGACTTTCTTCTGAAACTCTTCAGTCTATTCTTGTTCTGAGAAATGAAGGCTATTCTATGCTAGAAAAAATAGCCAAGAAACTGAAGATCTCATACAATGCTGTATACGACTCCCTTCACAAAACAGCGCAAAATGGCCCTAACCACAATAAAAAGAGGAGTGGGTGGCCTCGGTGCACAACTGAGCAAGATGACAAGTACATCAGTGTCTAGTTTGAGAAACAGACACCTCACAAGTCCTCAACTGGCAGCTTCATGAAATAGTACCCGCAAACACCAGTCTCAACGTCAACAGTGAAGAGGCAACTCCGGGATGCTGGCCTTCTAGGCAGAGTTGCAAAGAAAACGCCATATCTCTGTCTAATGTCTGTGTTCTTTTGCCCACCTTAATCTTTTCTTGTAATTATTCAGTCTGAAATATGGCTTTTTCTTTGAAACTCTGCCTAGAAGGCCAGCATCCCGGAGTCGCCTCTTCACTGTTGACGTTGAGACTGGACAGACAATTTTTATGCGCTTCAGCACTCGGCGGTCCCGTTCTATGAGCTTGTGTGGCCTACCACTTCGCGGCTGAGCGGTTGTTACCCCTAGACATTTCCACTTCATAATAACAGCACTTACAGTTGACCGGGGCAGCTCTAGCAGGGCAGAGATTTGACGACCTGACTTGTTGGAAAGGTGGCATCCTATGATGGTGCCATGTTGAAAGTCACTGAGCTTTTCAGTGAGGCCATTCTACTGACAATGTTTGTCTATGGAGATTGCATAGCTGGGTGCTCGATTTTATACACCTGTCTGCAACAGGTGTGGCTGAAATAGCCAATTTCACTAATTGGAAGGCGTGTCCACATTTGTATATATTTTTTTTTATAAAAAAAAAACTGAATCAAATCTAATTTTTTGTCACATGCGCCGAATATAACCGGTGTAGACCTTCCCGTGACATGCTTACTTACAAAGCCCTTAACCAACAATGTAGTTTTAAGAAAATAGATGTGAGAAAATATTATACCGAGTCAATGTGCGGGGGTACATGTTAGTCATTTATATACTGCTACTCTACTATTCATCAGATGGGGGGAGGTAGGGGGCCCACATGGGGAACTGGGGGACCTGTCTTGATTGGGTAACTTATAAATACAACATTTTAAATCATCTGCATAATAAATAAATGTGACTGGTCAATTGTGTGAGTTGGGCTGGGGTCCAAGAGGCAAAAAACATACAATTACCAACCACAGGAGCCTGCTCTCAATGTTCACAATACAGCAGAGAGCATCATTTAGCCACAGAGGATAAATAGTTTATAAAAAATAACTGTGGATTAAGTTTTATCACAAGCACATACAAGTATCTGCCAAAATAGTAATGTCTTAAAAAGGTGTTGGGCCACAAGCTGCCAGAACAGCTTCAATGCGCCTTGGCATAGATTCTACAAGTGGACCTAAACCATGCCGGGAAAATGCACCCCACAACATAACATTATACTTTGGATTTAGTTTTTTCAACAGAAAAAGTTCAAAAATCACCGGAGAACATCTTTAAGATAAGACCAGGCTGTTGTGACAGATTAGATCGAGATATTGACCAACCTTTATTCTTCTCTTTGCAGACATAAGTTGACAGTGTTGAGGCTCTGCTCTGGGTCATTGGCATCGCGTGATAGTATATGGTTGTTTTATCAACAGAAGAAGCTGAAAGACAAATATGTTGTTTACCACCGTTTCGTTTACACTTCACCAAATCTTTCCCAGTTTGTACTTTTTAGTTGCAGGATAAAACTCACAAAGGTAGGCTTGATGGGAACTAGGCTTTTTAAATTTTATTTATCTTTAACTAGGCAAGTCATTTAAGAACAAATTCTTATTTTCAATGACTGCCTAGAAATGGTGGGTTAACTGCCTGTTCAGGGGCAGAACGACAGATTTGTACCTTGTCTGCTCGGGGGTTTGAACTTGCAACCTTCCGGTTACTAGTCCACCGCTCTAACCACTAGGCTACCCTGCTGCCCCGAACAGGATTTGCATAAATTACTGGGTGATCAATTCTCAAAAATAATTGAATGTGTCACTTTGTGCTGAAAGCCACCTGCCTACCTCAATAACATTTACATTCGAGCCATATAGCGTACGCTCTAATCCAGAGCGACTTCCAATTAGTGCATTCATCTTAATATAGTTAGGTGAGACGACCACACATCACAGTCGTAGCAAGTACATTTCCCCTCAAAGGAGTTATCAGCAAAGTCAGTGCTAGTAGGAAAAATCAAGTGCATGTTTAATTTAAATTTTTGTGTCGAGAGTATAGACTGATGGCTCAAATGATGCACATTTTCCTTACTGAGAAACATACTGTGATTTCCGTAACTGATTGGAACTAGCAAACCAGTTCAGTCAGCTCCAATGATTACTGTCAACACTCTTTATAATGTCAGTAGTCCAGCTGTTACACAACGGTATGACATGAACTATGGATAATGAGTTAAAGGTTATCTGAATCAGAAATGATTGTCAATTGTCATTGTCTTGGGTATCTTTCACCATCTCTTTGCCAACAAGTCTTAAATCTGTCTGTCTGTCCAGGCATCTCGGAGACTATGGACATGCTTGTGTGGGAACACTCTTTTCTTCTTCAACAACACTAAAGACAACGATGTGAGTTACCTGAATGTAATGGAGAAGGGGGCTATGATGGGACAGTGGTACATTAAATAGAGAAAAGAACAGTGGTGAATGTATTGCAGTTGAGGACAATCCAATATTTCACCTACTTGTGTGTGTGTTTTTAATAGTATGTTGAGAAACTGGATCTCAGTGACGTCATGTCCTTGACAGATGACTGCAGTGGAGACAGAAACCTGGAGGCAGCAGGATTCCTCCTGTACATGAAGGACGAAGAGATCCAAATCACTGTAAGGACATAGGGGACCGTTTTCATCGTCTTTATGCAACATTATTGTGTTTAATTGTGTCCCTCTCTCTACAGGCTCCAAGTCAAGAGGCTCGAGAACTATGGAAAGGTTTCATCTATTGTGTAGTTGAGGTTAGTGAATCAGAATACAGTTCATTCACAACCATACCGCATATTTTCAGTATGATCGTTTTTCCTGCTAATACCTGGTCAGTAAACTGAGAATAATACCTTTATCTCTGCTCTGATTGCCCTGGTGAACAACAAACAATGATATCAAAAGCGAATTATGCTATCACAAAGGGACTTTTCCTTTTCCTGGCAGTGATTACGATAATACCTTTTTAAGCATGACCTCTCTCTCTCCTTCCTCCTCTCTCTATTTCTCTTCCTCCTCTCGCTCTTTCTCCTTCCTCCTCACTCTTTCTTTTTCATCCTCTCTCCTTCCTTCCTCCTCTTTCCTCCTCGCGCTCTCTCTTTCCTCCTCGCGCTCTCTCTTTCCTCCTCGCGCTCTCTCTTTCCTCCTCGCGCTCTCTCTTTCCTCCTCGCGCTCTCTCTTTCCTCCTCGCGCTCTCTCTTTCCTCCTCGCGCTCTCTCTTTCCTCCTCGCGCTCTCTCTTTCCTCCTCGCGCTCTCTCTTTCCTCCTCGCGCTCTCTCTTTCCTCCTCGCGCTCTCTCTTTCCTCCTCGCGCTCTCTCTTTCCTCCTCGCGCTCTCTCCTTCCTCCTCGCGCTCTCTCCTTCCTCCTCGCGCTCTCTCCTTCCTCCTCGCGCTCTCTCCTTCCTCCTCGCGCTCTCTCCTTCCTCCTCGCGCTCTTTCCTTCCTCCTTGCGCTCTCTCCTTCCTCCTCGCGCTCTCTCCTTCCTCCTCGCGCTCTCTCCTTCCTCCTCGCGCTCTCTCCTTCCTCCTCGCGCTCTCTCCTTCCTCCTCGCGCTCTCTCCTTCCTCCTCGCGCTCTCTCCTTCCTCCTCGCGCTCTCTCCTTCCTCCTCGCGCTCTCTCCTTCCTCCTCGCGCTCTCTCCTTCCTCCTCGCGCTCTCTCCTTCCTCCTCGCGCTCTCTCCTTCCTCCTCGCGCTCTCTCCTTCCTCCTCGCGCTCTCTCCTTCCTCCTCGCGCTCTCTCCTTCCTCCTCGCGCTCTCTCCTTCCTCCTCGCGCTCTCTCTTCCTCCTCGCGCTCTCTTTCCTCCTCGCGCTCTCTTTCCTCCTCGCGCTCTCTTTCCTCCTCTCGCTCTCTCTCCTCCTCTCGCTCTCTCTCTCCTCCTCTCGCTCTCTCTCTCCTCCTCTCGCTCTCTCTCTCCTCCTCTCGCTCTCTCTCTCCTCCTCTCGCTCTCTCTCTCCTCCTCTCGCTCTCTCTCTCCTCCCCTCGCTCTCTCTCTCCTCCCCTCGCTCTCTCTCTCCTCCCCTCGCTCTCTCTCTCCTCCCCTCGCTCTCTCTCTCCTCCCCTCGCTCTCTCTCTCCTCCCCTCGCTCTCTCTCTCCTCCCCTCGCTCTCTCTCTCCTCCCCTCGCTCTCTCGCTCTCCTCCCCTCGCGCTCTCGCTCTCCTCCCCTCGCGCTCTCGCTCTCCTCCCCTCGCGCTCTCGCTCTCCTCCCCTCGCTCTCTCGCTCTCCTCCTCTCGCTCTCCTCCCCTCGCTCTCTCTCTCTCCTCCCCTCGCTCTCTCTCTCCTCCCCTCGCTCTCTCTCTCCTCCCCTCGCTCTCCTTCCTCTTTCTCCTTCCTCCTCTCTCTCTCTCTTTCCTCCTCTCTCTCCTCTCTTTCCTCCTCTCTCTCTCTCTTTCCTCCTTTTTCTACTTCCTCCTCTCCTTCCTCCTCTCTCCTCCTCGCTCTCTCCTTCCTCCTCTCGCTCTCTCCTCCCTCCTCTCGCTCTCTCCTCCCTCCTCTCGCTCTCTCCTCCCTCCTCTCGCTCTCTCCTCCCTCCTCTCGCTCTCTCCTCCTTTATCCTTCCTCATCTCTCTCTCTTTCCTCCTCGCTCTCCTTCCTCCTCTCGCTCTCTTCCCTCCTCTAGCTCTTTTTCCTTCTCCTTCCTCATCTCTCTCTCCTTCCTCCTCTCTCTCTCTCCTTCCTCCTCTCTCTTCTTAGTTCTTTTTATCTCTCTGCATTCACAGACAGTATAATGTCAGTGTTTATTGGCATTGTATAATTATATATGTGGGGAATTTGATAGGATTATACAACATAGCTCAGCCAATATTGTCTCAGAAATGCTGTGTTTCATGGTTTTTGGTCTAAATTACAGTATTAAACAGTCCCTGTGTGTCTCTCCCTCCAGCTGTCAGTACCCAGCTCACTCAACCTGCTGCCTGGCCAGATCCACATGATGAGGGAGACAGTGGAGACAGAGCGGAAGAGACGGAACAACCTGTCCCTTACCCTTGCTGCAGCGTCCAGCTCCAACCTCAGTCTCGTTGAGGACATGCCTGCGTAAGCATACACTAAACTAATGGATTTTGCCTAACTCTGTATAGGCTTTGATTTCCTCTGTTCAGATGTGTTATATGTGGATGGTCTGTGTGCAGGTGTTACCAGCCAGTGTCTCGTATCGAGGCAGAGATTATGTTGGAGAGACACTCTGACCGTGGGAACCTGCTCTTGCGGCCCAGCAGGGACGGAGTCTCATTGGCTGTCACCACTCGACAGGACCTCAATGGGTATGCCCCCTTTCCCCTCAATTCCCGACAATGATATCTGCAGTACAGTCAAAGAAAATGCATGTCACATGATCATTTGATTAATAGTCCATGATAGGCCACACATGCTGAGTCACGTGAAGAGAAGTGCATACTTATTTGTTGATGTGACAGATTCCAGTATATTGATTATTACTTATAATTCATTAATGTGCCACTCTTTGATAACATATCTCTCTTCGGTCAGGTCTGTATTCAGACACTATCGCGTGGATAGGAAACATGACGGAGGATACACATTCGATGTAGAGACTCCAGTGAGTATTTCAAAGGGATTCCTGCTTCCTCCTTCCTAAATACACATGCTTGTCAACTGCCACACACAATATTTTAATGCAAAATAATACATTTAAAGAAAGTTATTTTCTTTATGGCAAATAACAATGTTGCACTTTTCCTCAATCTAAACTTATGAAAGTGAATTCTCGTTATGACCCTAGAGGCATTGAACCTCAGGTTAACCCAAAAGGAGGGCGTGATAAGGGAGACTGATCAAATATTCCACAGGTACTCACAGGACAATAAACCATAACAGATTGTCTTTGCCTGCCCCCCGTTTTCTCCTGATTTACAGACAACTCAATCAGTATGATAATACATCTTACCTTTATTAATCCTTTCTGAAGTGATGAGCGTGACAAGGCCTGAGTTCCGCTGTAGGCGATCTCTGAGATTTTAACTCTGATTGATTGCTGGAACAGTGTGTACTAAATGTTTCTCTAAATGAGTCATGTTGACTCGGTCTGTTTTCAGGCATAGGCTGCACTCACACAGGCAGACTGATTCTGATACCGGCCAATTCTGATATTTTTTTCTACTAATTGGTCTTTTGACTAATCACATCAGATCTTTTCACAGCAGATCTTTTTCAGAGCTGATCTTATTGGTCAAAATACCAATTAGTGAAAACAAAGATCCAATTTGAGCTGCCTGTCTGAATGCAGCCATATTGACAGGCTGTTTTCAGCTGTGGTGTATGCAGTTTGTTAATGATATGGGTTCTGCCTGTAGATCCCCTGTGCCACACTGCATGGTGTCATCAACTGTCTTGTGGAGAAGACTAATGGAGCTCTGACACCCTTCATTATGGAGGGACCCTACGAAGAGAGCATCAGTAAGAAAGAGCACACACACCCCATTTACTACCATTTATTCTCTCGCTCTCTCTCTCTAATTCTCAGTTTTTCCCTGTGTTTCTGTTAATTGTCCATCTTAAGTTAAATATGGCTCTGGCTTATCAGTCGTGTTGGTCATAACATTAATACCCGCTGTCTATGCAGCGTTTGTTCAGGCAAATGAGGAGAGTGGAGAGAAGAGTCTGCAGTGCGCCCCCAGTACTCCAATGCCCCCTGTGCCAGTCCCTGCCCTCCCTCCCAAACCAGGTATACAGACCTCACTTACTGGGACCTCCTTGACCCTGTTAACAATCACACACACCTTTACAATGGCACCATGTTGGCTTTACATCAAGAGTATCCTCTCTAACGAACTTTACAACTATAGCTCTCATTAAAATAAGGAATTGGCCGCTAACACACATTTTTGAACAGGTAGACAAGACCGGTAGTTCATTTGCGTGGTGTTCGACTATATGATGTAAGACCATGGGAAAGGATCTGATCCTAGATCTACTTGGCAACTTCTTTCTCAAGCTTCAAATTATCAATGTTTTTCCTTAGTAATGACCAGATTCAATGAGTTGTAATGGAAAGAGGACATAAAAGGAATATTGTGTTTTAATCCCAGGTCCAAGAGAGCGTGTGCCAACTCCAGAGTCTGAGTCAGATAGAGGGGAGATCCTTTACCTCAATGACACCCGTGAGTACTATCATTCCTCTGTCCCCTGCGCTCCATCTTCCAACACACTTCAGGTATGACTCCATTCCTCACCCTCTGTTGCTATTCCTGTTTGTGTGCTTTTCTAGAGCAAGAAAAGGAAGAAGGCACTGCAGTGCAGGCTGCTCACCCCCTTCAGCCTCCTCCCACACCTTTTCGTCTGCCAAGTGAGTCCCACTATCTTAAGACTACTGGTACTTTAGGAGAGATTGGGGTGAGTTGAGCCAAAGGGTGAGTTGAGACCCCTTTTTTTTCTTGGAAACCATGCATTTTATAATTTGACCAAATATTTAGGAAGAGGTCATCATTTCATGGAGTCTGAAGGAAGAAACCACATGGAAAATGTGGGAAGCAAGTTAGATCCAATAAACTGATTTTCACAAATTTTCACAAGTTTTTTGATGCTTGTATCAAAACAAAAGTATATCATTTTAAAATTGTTCTGTACTTTAGATTGGGTTTCTATAACCTACAATATGAGGTCCTAAACCTAGCATGAAAGTGCATCATTGTAGCTGTGTGGGCTAATATATTGAGGAATTGGAATGTCGAGCAAATTGAAGTGTCAAACCGATTTTTCTACAATGCGATTTTCTGGATTTTTCTTTTAGATTCCGTCTCTCACAGTTGAAGTGTACCTATGATTAAAAAAATTACAGACCTCTACATGCTTTGTAAGTAGGAAACACTGCTGATTTTGCAGGTTATCAAATACTTGTTCTCCCCACTGTATGTAGGTACCCTATGGATGCAAAAGTATGTGGACACCCTTTAAAATTAGTGAATTCGGCTATTTCAGCCACACCCGTTGCTGACAGGTGTATATAATTGAGCACACAGCCATGCACTCTCCATAGACAAACATTGGCAGTAGAATGGCTTTCAACATGGCACCGTCATAGGATGCCAGCTTTCCAACAAGTCAGTTTGTCAAATTTCTGCCCTGCTACAGCTGCCCCGGTTTACTGTAAGTGCTGTTATTGTGAAGTGGAAACGTCTTAGAGTAACAATGGCTCAGCCACAAAGTGGTAGGCCACACAAGCTCACAGAATGTGACTGCCAGGTGCTGAAGCACGTAACGTGTAAAAATGGTCTGTTCTCGGTTGCAACACTCACTACCAAGTTCCAAACTGCCTCTGGAAGCAACGTCAGCACAATAACTGTTCGTCGGGAGTTTCATGAAATGGGTTTCCATGGCCGAGCAGCCACACACAAGCCTAAGATCACCATACACCATGCCAAGCGTCGGCTGGACTGGTGTAAAGCTCATTTCCACTGGAGCAGTGGAAATACGTTCTCTGGAGTGATGAATCCCGCTTCACCATCTGGCAGTCCAGCGGATGTATCTGGGTTTTGGTCATGTAATGTATCTTTGTTAGAAAGAATACTATATTTCCCTTGTCGTAGGGATGCTGAATCATGTAGATAATGTCTCCACTCTCCCCGACTACTCTAACAACCTCAGTCAATAACAAACTGAAAGGCATTTCATGAACTATTGGAGTAACAATGACTCAGCCACTTATAGCTGAGCTTACGGTTAGTCGACCTTCACCACAAACAATAATGGAAAAGATAAAGCCAGACAGCGAGCCAGAGGTAATGGCAAACACCTGATGTAATCTAAAGTACCCAAAAGGGCCACTAGATGTAATATCAGATAGAAATACAGGATAGAACAGAACGTTATAGATGTATTTCTACTAGAACAAACCACACGTACACAGGGAATGTGGTGTTAGCATAAGGAACCTATACTCTCAAGTAGAGGGCAATAAAGCTGAAAAACAGCAAATGAAAGACAAGGAAAACATATAAAAGGGAAAGGGGTATACCTAATCAGTTGTACAACTGAATGCATTCAACTGAAATGTGTCTTCTGCATTTAACCCAACCCCCCTGGATCAGAGGGGGGGGGGCTGCCATAATCGACCTCCACGTCATCGGGAACAGTGGGTTAACTGCCTTGCTCAGGGGCAGGCACGACAGATTTTTACCTTGTCAGCTCAGGGATTCGATCCAGCAACCTTTCGGTATAACACTAAATACAATGTTTGTGCACAATTTTTACTTAAAATATCAAAGGGACGCGAAAGGGACTCGTTTTGTGGAACCACCCTTATTATGGTACTTTGTTTCATTGTTTTTTGTTGTTTCTTTTTTGGGTAGCTGCTTGTGTGACACTAAATCTTCCCTTTTGGAATTGATCAATCAATGAAAACATTTCTCCCTTGTGTTGTAGAAGCTGAGAGGAAGACCCTGAAGCCACCACTGATGCCCCCTGTTCCGACACCTCGTACCTCCCCCAGCACCTCTACAGATACCCCTGACGCCAGGTTGAGACGCCTCGCTGTAAATTCTGTCCCACTAGACGTTGTGGCTCAGAGTAGGTCAACCGTTTTGGTTCTGTCTTTTCATTTAGAAGAGTTCCAACCATCTACAATATGATTATAAGAAGTAATTGCTCAGGGAATTTAAACCCCTAAATGCTGGTTTCTTGACTCTCTTGTCTTCCTTTCAGCCATATCTGCAGAGCTGAAACTGAAGTTGGAGAAGAGGTTGGCGTATCAACAGTGACCTCTCCTGGCAGCTATTTCATCTGCAGGTGAAAAAACCGACTACAACACTGGCCTCGCAACAAATTGGGAACACACCCTCAACTCCCTACTACTGCCCTAAAGCTTGATTAAAATTGGCCCGACTAGGGCCAGTTAAGAGCTGTCGCTTATGTGAATTACAGTTCAAAGAATGACGGATGGGTGCCGAATGCCGTTGGGTCAAATTCTCCCAGAGAATCTGTCTGTAGTCCCATTTATACCTGGTGCTAACACGCACCCTTTGTCCTGATCTTGCCCACATTTTTAGACTGGTGTTGATGATTAAAAGACACATTGTAGTCAGGCATGCATTGTCTTGATATCAATCAAGTGTAAACAGATCTGGATGATCAAACAATTGAAATAATTATTACACCATCCTCTAGTGTTGTTGACCGTTAGAACCTTTAGAATAATTTGCATACAGGGAATCTGGTCACATTTAAGACAATGTGTAAACATGACAAACCTTGATCAGATAGTGATTGGATCATATTGATCAGATCATGAAACTCACATGTTAGCACAACGTGTAAACAAAGCTAATGTCTCTAACAGACCGACATGGGCTGTGTTTCCCTGGGCTGTGTGCCTGGGTCTCTCCCGAGCTCGCTGTCAGCTCAGACTCTCAGAAGATGAATGCCTTATCGATTCCTCCTTCCTGGATCGTTTCATCCAAACCACACACTAGCAAATTAAGACTGTAAATCGGCATGTAAATGTCACATTATTCACACCATGTATTTTTTTCTATAATCCAATAGGCCTACAGTATCAAATATTTGTCTATACCGGTCAGTGTTGTTTGGCTCTTAAGTTTTGTCTTCTGATATAACACTACAATCTTTACTGGGAGCATTATATTTGTTTCTCTGTTCTATGTCAGAAAAGTAATGAAGCCAATGTGTCCTGATTGAAATAAAACGAATTACATGGATTATATCCTGTCTATATTCTTGTGAGAACAAAATGTAGTAGTCTTTACTCCGGAAATGTACACAGTGAGAGACACACAGGGCTGTCTTACTGCTTTATTAAACTCAGTGAGACAGATGCATACTGTAGTGGAAAAATGAAAGGGACATATTTACAATGTGAAATTTGTTCACCCATGAAATAAAGAAAAAAGCATTGCAGGTTATATTCATATGATGCATACCATCAACATGACAAGAACGTAACTGTATTTAAAATAATAGCACACCAGCACTGAGTTTAAACATCAGGTGACATGAATAAGGAATGGTGTTAACATTGAACTAAACACTTTCAGCAACATCTCTTTAACCAGGGAGTCCCCACCCAGCTCATAAAATGGCTTATCTTCTCACTGCAGGTGATTAAATGGTGACAAGTTAGGGACACACACAACAGTACATTTCAAACCAACACACGCATATTCAGACCCATGCTCCCCCATACAAACACTTCTACAAAACAATCAGGTGTACTGTATTTCCAACTCTGTTTCCAGTGGTCCCCAGACAGCTGCTGGCGATGTAGAATTCAATACATTCCTAGTGTTTATATCTTGATTATAAGCATGTCATTTTGCTACAAAGTTATTTGGGTTATACAGATAAATTAGGTGTTTCTGTACTGAGGAGCAACTAGCTAAATTATAGGCAGAGGATTCTGAACATTCAGTATTAATGACTACTGTACTACAACCAAGTTATATGGACTATTTGTTTCTCGTTGCATTGGGGTCTTTGACTGTATTTAAATATAAACATATGTGCCTAGCTCCTAATATACTGGTAACTAGGCTTTTGTCATTTTGCCTTTAATTATGAATTTGAATTAAATGACTGATTCAGTTCTGCCTAAGTGAGTATACTGATGAGGGCACCTCTCTGGAAGGCACAGGGAGTGTAATGAGGTGATTTGGATGAGGCAGAGAAGAACCATCACCCCAGGCAAGCAGGCAGGCATGGTGTGTATGGTGGTGTTGGGATGAGCAGTGGGCAGCACTGGGCCAGTTTGAGCTCCTAGCACCACACAGCCTCAGTGGGGTAATGTTCGGGTGTGGCCTGGATGGGTCTAGGTGAGGCTGGCGTTGGAGCTGCTGGTACCACTGTTCTTCCTCTGGCCACTCTGCACCACACTGGGCACCTGCAGACCCGTCTGCACCGAGAAACTCCCGTTCCACACCTGCAGGGGTTCCACAGAACACAAACTTAACATATAAAGGTGTGTTTTCTCGAAGACAGTGGCCTAATTTCTTTCTGCTGTGACTTGCCTAGAGATAGTGACCCACAAAGTAAACTAAATCAAAGTTTCTCACCGAGAATGCTGGTATGACAGGCTGAGCGAACTTGGTTCTAAAGGTGTGCATCAGCGTCTTGGTTCTGGCGTTGTAGAAGGACAGTGCTCCTGGATGGAGAGAAATGTAACTAAGGCAGCTAAAGATTTGATACAGCAGCATAGCAACAGAACACAGACAGAGTGCAGACAGGCTCAAGTGAACATGTTCATTTGATTACATTACCTAACCCACTCCTGATCCAATCCTTAATCCAGACCTATTTAATGAAGATTGGTCTTAAATACAAATCACTATGTACTGTTTGTCAGTCTCAGTTAAGTGGTCCCCCTGACAATGTGGAAAAGCTGCTCCAGTGTAAGGTGGAGAGGAGATATATTTGAGGTGTATCTGGGGGTCTGTCTCACCCTCCTCGTAGTTGCAGTAGACCCCTATGCGGTCCGGGATGGGACAGTCCAGGGTGCGGGCCTTGTTGTTGTGCTTGGCTGTGAGGCTCTGGTGCAGCCAGTTGTTCAGGTGGATGCACCAAGAGGCGTTGCTCTTCCCCAGCTGGTCAAAGCGGCCCAGGTTCCGCAGGGCCAAGCCCACAGCGAACGCCTTGCTCTCCTTATCGAACCGCACCTCCCAGTACTGCTGGCCTGCATCGATAAAGGTGTCTCCCAGTACAGTGTAGGACTCAGCCGTGAATCGGTCTCTGCCGACCCGAGCAGACGGCACTCTCTTCGGTGAATTCATGGCCGTCCTAGGAGAGGAGAAGAGGGAGAGTCAGAGGACGCCAAAGTTGAACCTCAACTTTCATGCACAAAGGATATGTCAGAAAGTGTTTCTGACCTGGCTGGGGAGTGCATGGGAGATTGGTTGGTTCTGTTCTTGTCCTTGCGGATGTCCTGGATGATCTTCCCCCCACAGCTGTCCCACTCCACACTGAGGTCCTCCACTTTCAGGTTCTGATGGGACGAGCCTGCATCCAGCTTGAACAGGAACGCTGCAGGGAGGAGTAGAGGGGTGGCGAGATAGAGACAGGCTTGATATTGATGTGCTGACTCATTGATTCTTATCACATCAGAAGATATTTAGGACAAAAAGATACCGTGTACATGCATTCTCCCTCCTGAGTGGAGGACAATGTCCAGTTCACCCACCATGTGTCTCCAGTGTTACAAGCTCAGAGAACTCGCCTGCCACAGCCTTGTTACACGCCTTCACACGGAACGTCATGTAACGTGTGTCAAAGCGAAGCCCTGAAATCACATAACAGGTACTTGATAATCACAGTTGGTCAATTTAATTAAACGTATTACTCCTAGGCTACTGCATCTAAAGACAGGCTCTCCTCTTACTAGTTAACCCAAGCCATAACCCTAACCCTAGTTTCATGTCCACATCCCCGGCTCAACCCTAACCCTAGCTTTAACTCTAACCCGTAGCCTGACACGCTTACCTGTAAGGGTGTACTCTGTCTCTCGAATGCCCTCCACCACCATCCAGGGGTAGTCCTCCCGGGCGCGGGGCGGCCCCTCGTAGTTGGTGCGGCGATGCTCCAGGTCATAGTGATCTATCTTGGTGTCAGGCTCCGGCAGAGCCCACTGTACTGTCACCGTGTTGTCACAGACCTGGCACTCTGACACCAGAATCTCTGGGGTGGCAGGTACTGGGGAGAGAAATTGGGGCTTACGTCCTTCATACTGAGAGGGCTAGGTTTGGTCAACATGGGTGGTACCAAAAAGACATGGTCACAACAGTTAATTGAAATATAACTTCAGTAAAGAATGTTGCAAGCACAGAAATAAGGATGAATAGAACGAGCTTGGAACCTCTAACATTGGCAATTTGACTGGTAAACTCATGGGTACACTCATGAGGCAATAATTTCCATGGTAATGTAGAATGTTCATTCAAATTATGCTAACTTATGTGGCTCATGCAATTTGTAAATGACATTTGAGTTGATTCAACAAATCACAGCACAGATTGCTGGTTACACTTCCTGCTTTTACTTCCTGCTTTGCTCCAATGGGTAAACTCATAATGGCCGCCAGTCATTATTGACTTGAATGGAGACGACGCCCATTCTATTAATTCTTAGGTTGTAAGAGCATTGTCCATTGCTGTTATTAAAGAGAAACCAATAGACAGACATAATGGGTCCCACACTGACCTGGGAGGAACTTGATTGCCTGCAGCATCTCCCTCTCTTGGGTGAAGTCCACCATCATGTGACTCATGCTGTCACTGGCTTTGGCTTTCAGTGACAAACGGAAGGCAGGGGCCATTGTCACACTGCTCTCCCCCAAACAAAGACACACAGAGTGAGACATGTCTCATTATTCAACCCACTGAAGGACTGACAGGACACGTGAGTGTTGTACTGTAATACTACTGTAACTAGTAATCACTTTACACAGAGCTATAATAACATACTATTTTTCTAAAAAAACACATTTGTGAATCATGAACGAACACACACGAAACGTCCAAAACTAAACTGACACAGCCAGAGAGGGGATAGATTGGAGCATGTGCCATGGGGGACTGACACATGTTTGGGACAGAGAGGGCAGGTGAGGTGAGAAAGAAGACTACAGAGTGGTGATTAAAAAGGTGTGCTACAGCGTGATTGTATGTAATCTATATTTTGTTGTAATGTGTGTGGGTGAGCAGATGGTTAGTGAGTTAAGAAGATACTTTGAGAAATGGAGAGCAATGAACAATACCTATCCTTAATGTCTTTGGCCGCCTGGAGAGAAGCAGACAGGGAAAGCAGAAGGGAAAGGAGGGGAGATATGGACCGAGAGAGAACTCAGTTTCAGCCACATCCTTACATTTGTGTTACACAGTAAACATACATCACAACGAACCACATCAGATCAACATACTGTACTGCTTTACAATAAAGGTACATAAAGATAAGAAACAGTAACTGTGTAGCTCAGTTGGTAAAGTCTGGCGCTTGCAACGTTTCCTACAGGGGACCAGTCTGTAAAAGTACAAAAATGTATGCACTCACTACTGTAATTCATTCTGGATAAGAGCGTCTGCTAAATGACTAAAATGTCAAATGTAAAACAACACTTATGCCAATAAAACCATTATGGATATCCTCATGCAAAATGCCAATGGCATCATTGCATAAGATATGGAAATGAAATAGCTAGGTTGTGGAAGCTTTTCATCCAGCCGTTACCTGAGTGAAGTCGTCTGCTTCCGAGGAGCAGAGAGTCTGATTGGCTACCTCCAAAAGCTCCTCAGAGCTCTCCAGGGCTTTGGAGCACGCACTCAGCTGACTCTGAAAGAGAACCAGAGAGGGAGAGAGACAGAGAGAGAGGGTACCAGAGAGAGAGAACCAGAGAGAGAAAGAGAACCAGAGAACGAGAGAGAGAGAGAACCAGAGACAGAGAGAAAACCAGAGACAGAGAGCGAGAGAAAACCAGAGACAGAGAGCGAGAGAAAACCAGAGAGAGAGAGAACCACAGAGAGAGAGAGAACCAGAGATAGAGAGAACCAGAGATAGAGAGAACCAGAGAGAGAACAATGACCATATTATGTATGATTATATTAGACACATATTTCCCTCAGATTACATAGACCCACAAACAATTAGAAAGCAAATCCAATTTTGATAAACTCCCATATCTATTGGGTGAAATAGCACAGTGTGAAAACACAGCAGCAAGATGTGTGACCTGGGGCAACCAGTGAAGAACAAACACCATTGTAAATACAACACATATTTATTTATTTTCCCTTTTATACTTTAAATACTTGCCCATTGATACAACACTGTATGTATACATAATATGACATTTGACATGTCTTTATTCTTTTGGAACTTGTGTGAGTGTAATATTTAATGTTCACTTTTTATTGTTTATTTCACTTTTGTTTATCCATTTCACTTGCTTTGTCAATGTAAACATGTTTCCCATGCCAATAAAGGCCCTTGAATTGAATGGAATTTAGGGAGAACCAGAGAGAAAGGCAGAGAGAGAGAAGAATATATTTAATCACAGTCCAGACAATGTTTCCTTCTAATGTAACAAGCGTCTTCTTTACTGTGTCATTGAGGTTTCTTTCCATCACAGGAAGAGTTATTTGAGTTGAATTGTCATGAGCCACTTTTTTTAAATTTAAATTTACCTACTGTAATTGGCTGTTCAGTATATCACTTTGGTTTCTACACTTCCCACTCACATAATCAAGCAGGATGCAGTGTAGTTATGTTATCACAATGCAATGTAGTTATGTATAGCTGCCCATGCCATTGCTTTGTCTGACTGACTGGCTAACTGACACTCAGATGCTGAGAGGTAAACAGGATTATACAGTACACAGACACAATAATCCTCTAGGAATACTAATGTTGCAGACCCCAACACACACAGTCTTTCATACTGTAGCAACATTTCTAAGCAACACTTCTAAGCAACACTGAATCACTATGCACATGGCTTTACTCACAAAAAAGTTATCCCGATTCTAAACCTGAGAATGAGTCATGCTAAACTGATCATAAGTCGATCCTATGATCGGATAGCCTGGGAAGTCATAAAAATGTTTCAATGCTGAATGTTAATGACTGAAATCTTAAAAGATCAAGAAATGCAAAGCAAAAGCCTGTAAAATCCTTATCCAGTAAAAGCCCAATAAAGATGAACTGACCTGTAGCTCATAGGTGTGGCTGGCCCTCTCCTGTTTGATCCTGGTGACCATACTGTCTTTCAGCTCATCCAGTACTGAGTGGAGGGAGCTGAACTCTGTGTCCAGGTCCTCCTGGACACGGCTGGAGTTCCCCTGCAGGGGCCAATAGGGAAGGAATCAGTTCACTGATAGACTCTCTGCCCATCCAGTCAGACAGACTAGTACGGCATGTACACTATGCCAAGTTCATAAAACCATTGTGTCGCACACATGCTGCAATCTTGCTTCAGACTGTAACCTAATGTTAGACCTGCCCAGATGGTGTGTACAGTACCTCCAGGTTCTCCAGGCTCTGTTTCAGACAGCAGATGAAGTTTGTGATCTCATCATTCTTCAGGGCCAGGGTAGTGGTGATCTTACGCAGTGATTCCTGCAGAATGTAACACAAAGTTAAAAGTAGCCAAGCATCTGCCTAAGAATAATCTGTATCGCATTAGGACACTGGAACAAGTTCTCAATTATAGAATAGAAAACAGTCGAATATTTCATGAAATACCTTGCTTCAGGATTACACAGATCACCCTCCTTACAATAGCCTACATTCAAATTAGTAAGGGTGAATCAAATGGTCAGTACTTGGTCATCTGCATTTCTTGGGAGTAAATTTCCACTTCTGTGTAAACTGTGACCAGGGCGGGCATCTTGCTACTTGACCGGAAGTATGCGCATCCATAATGTAATAATGCGTCTCCAGTTGTTGGGTTTAACTCCTCATAAAGCCTACACTAGGCACCACATCTCTGAAGCAGCCAAACACACACATTGAATTAATGATACTGCATTAAAAAAGATCCAGGCAAATTATGTCAACAGTCCAGTCCCAACCTGTCAGTTCAGTTCATACACTCCAAGAAGCATTTGATATGCTCTTTGATGCGATAGGCTATGCGCCAGGCCCAAATCATAGGGATAATGGGACACTCTCTGCACCCACCTGTTTATTATCGCAACCTAGGTCTCTGTAGAGCGATACAAAATAAAAACAAACAGTTGTGAATGTGTCGTGGACTGGTATGCATTTACAAGTTTAATCAATAAACACTATTCTGGGACCTGTCATGGCAAGGCGTAGTTTTCTCGAAAACGAATGCTCAGAGTAGTAATTGGTTGAGGGACTGCAAACCTTGCTGTCGACGTGCCTCCATAAAATACGCCTTGTCTTTTAAATCAATTACAAGATGTAACCATTCAAACAATGATGTAAGACATCAACAAAGTTCCGGTCCTCCGCGCTACTCCTCCTTTCTTTGTACGCCCTGCGACCGCCGCAAACACAAAACACCTGTTCGGTCGGTTGTTCCTACCTTCTGATCTCCCATCTTGCTGTTCCAATGAACCAGTGCCGGTGTATCAGGAATTATAAATACTGTTCTTTCGCGTCTACTCTTTTCGATGTATTTGGAGCACACTGACTACTGGTCTGGTACTGATGCTGCTGGAGTGCATTGCATCTCCTATCCAACGTTTAGGGCCGTCTTGTGTTTTGCGCAGATGCAGTAGAAGGGAAATCTGGGTAGTGTGGTTTTAATATGAACCATATTACGTAATCGTTGGTATAATCTGTTTCCATTCAGGTAGGTATTCTTTCCTTTGTAAATGAAAAGCAATTAGGTCATCACCAGAAAATAAATTAGAATGATGATTAAATCATGTCAATGTGGAGCTATATGGGGCCCTCCGCATTGTTAACAAATTTGAGGCGAACGGCAGTACAGAGGTAGATTTGGCTTCCTCAAGCCACGGAGGTTTCTCAATTGCGTCACATCCTCCACATGGAGCATTTCGGACCAAGCATTGATTCGTTTAGTCAAAAAGATATCTCAGACAGCACTTGCCCGATTTTGATTAAACTTTGGTGAATGGTGCGTCTTGCCATAGAGATCCGGCATTTACAAAATTACAAGGCTTGGCCCAAGGGAGCTATAGTAATTCACCGTGAAAACAACAACAATAATTCACCATGCCATTGGATTTATGTTGAAAGTTAGGTGAAAAAAAGACGAAACTCCCTTGATGACTTTTTGCAAATCCAATCAGTTTTCCTTGTTGCTTCAACTTCATAACATTTAATTTTTGTTGTTGAAATGACATGGAAACAACGATTCAAACTATTTTTGAGCAACAGGAGTTTGGTTGCCCCTTAATTCAGGAGGACGGGCTCGTGGTAAAGTCTGGAGTGGAATTATATCAAACACATGGTTTCTATGTGTTTGATGCCATTCCATTTGCTCCATTCCAGCCATTATTATGAGCAGTCCTCCCCTCAGCAGCCCCCACTGTTTTGCACAGTGAGCTGTATGTGGTTGACCCCTTTCTTCTTCCTACCACAAAAAGTAAAAGACGAAATGTGTCTATCAATGTTAAGGTAGTATCACATTCTACACATTCTGGGTTAACTTTATGGTTGTCTATGTATACTACTTGCATTACTTAATTGTTCATGCTGCTATATAAACAACTTTCATCATAAACTTTAGAGCTTTGTATTGTTTTGCCACAGGAAGTCACACGGATATTCTCGGGAACGTTGACTGTAGTGACAAAGTGTGTTAACACATTTGGACCAAAACCCACAAGCTCTCGAAGCCCCTTCAATTTCTCTGAGCCACATTTACAATTTGACCACACAGACTTACTCATTGAGAGGTGGCATATGCCCTTACACTACAGTGCACAAAGTACCAACCTCTGAGGACACCTGTGACTGCAGAACAACTTTTAGCACAGCAGAAGTTTTTTATGTATGTAGTCTACCAGTCTGTGTGGTTATTTGTGCAGCTGCCACACCTCACCCCTTATGTCTGGTTTCAGAATACGGTAAATGTTATGCACCTCCTTCCACCCACAGATAGAGTCCTTCATCATCTCACTCAGGAAGGTACTGTTGCTATGATGTGCAGGAAGACAGAGTGAGAACTTTTGAGCCCATGAAATGGACATCTGGAACAAAGTGATCAACTTGCTGTTTCTTATAGGTAGGGTTACTACTTCTTGCTATACAACACATGCATGGTTAAACAATATAACCATGAAAACATTTGCATTTGCTTTTTGGAATTGCATTTTTCATAGCCCCTTGATTTTCAATGGGTTGTATACTGACTGACAAACTGCATGCACATGTCTGGTTGACCTCCTATTGTGACGATGCCTTCATAATAAAAGCAATACTATTACAATGTAGGTCTCGTGGAAGGGTAAATAAGAGGTCTTAACTGTATATTGACATATATGGTTTGCGCATTTGAGTGACAACATTGGACAAACAGGTCCCCAATAAAAGTACTGTACTGTACATGGGGTGAACAAAACATTAGGAACACCTGCTCTTTCCATGACATACACTGACCAGGTGAATCCAGGTGAAAGCTATGATCTCTTATTGATGTCACTTGTTAAATCCTCTTCAATCAGTGTAGATGAAGGGGAGAAGACAGATTAAAGAAGGATATTTAAGCCTTAAGACATGGATTGTGCATGTGTGCCATTCAGAGGGTGAATGGGCAAGACATAATGTAATGTAAGTGCCTTTGAACGGGGTATGGTAGTAGATGCCAGGCGCACCGGGTTGTGTGTGTCAAGAACTGCAACGCTGCTGAGTTTTTCACAGTTTCCCGAGTGTATCAAGAATGGTCCACCACCCAAAGAACATCCAGCCAACTTGACACAACTGTGGGAAGCACTGGAGTCAACATGGGCCAGCATCCCTGCGGAATGCTTTCGATACCTTGTAGAAGCCATGCCCCGACAAATTGAGGCTGTTCTGAGGGCAAAAGGGGGTGCAACTCAATATAAGGAAGGTGTTCCTTGTGTTTTGTACACTGTGTATGTTCAGTTATTGCATGTGCAACATGATGCAATTATGGTTCTCCATTGTCTTACTCTGCTTTCCCCCTAGTCTGAATTCATTGAACTTCAAATCAAATCAAATCAAATTTATTTATATAGCCCTTCGTACATCAGCTGATATCTCAAAGTGCTGTACAGAAACCCAGCCTAAAACCCCAAACAGCAAGCAATGCAGGTGTAGAAGCACGGAGATAACTTATTTGTATTGCTTTTAATCTTTTTAAATTAATTTACCTTATTAACACTTTGTTCTAGCTAGCTATTTGTGTAGGTAGCTATCAAGTAAACGCAATGATAATAGTGGAGAAGATAATAGGGAGAAGACAGATTAAAGAAGGATATTTAAGCCTTAAGACATGGATTGTGCATGTGTGCCATTCAGAGGGTGAATGGGCAAGACATAATGTAATGTAAGTGCCTTTGAACGGGGTATGGTAGTAGATGCCAGGCGCACCGGGTTGTGTGTGTCAAGAACTGCAACGCTGCTGAGTTTTTCACAGTTTCCCGAGTGTATCAAGAATGGTCCACCACCCAAAGAACATCCAGCCAACTTGACACAACTGTGGGAAGCACTGGAGTCAACATGGGCAACTTCTCTTTGTTTCTAAAAAACTAAACAAATCGTTTGTGTTTTATATTACCCTACCCCTTAGCACTCATGGCAACAGTGACGTCTGCTCTCAGCGCTGTGATCACGGAACCACCCCAAAGGACAGTGGAAGCTCCTCTTGGTTCCTCTCTGATCCTCATCTGCAGTTTTGAGCCCCAGACTAGTGCCTGGGTGAGGTGGTATTTCAACATAAACCAATCATGCAGTGATTCTAGTTCCAGTCAACTTTCCTCCCATAAGATATCGATCAACAAGACTGTGGAGCAGAACGATGGAGGTCATGTCCTTCAGGAGTCTGGGAGAGCTTGGTCCAGACTGACTGTGAGAGATGTCCGGTACAATGACAGTGGGTGGTACTTCTGCCAGGTTTTGGCAGATATCCCTTACCTTAGAAACAGTAACAGCAATGAAACTCAAGTTATTATTAGTAAGTACAAAATAACATTTTCATCTGATACATCCTCTTCCCTTCAGCATGTGCATAAATGTATCGTGGTTATAATGGTAATATTTATCATCATTGGCAGCACTGCTAATATACAGTATATATTTTTAACTCATTGTGTTCTTTATAATGCAGCTGGCAAGACGACAGAAAGTACCCCTCCATTGATGACAGGTAAATCCTCAAACTTCAACCATAGACATTCTCTACATTTTAGACATTTAGCAGATGCTCTTATTCAGAGCAAATTACAGGAGCAATTAGAGTTAAGTGTAGAATAATAGTGAAGACATCAAAACTAATGAAATAACACATATGGGATCATGTAGTAACCAAAAAAGTGTTAAACAAATCAAAATATGTTTTAGATTTTAGATTCTTCAACATAGCCACCCCCTTTGCCTTGATGACAGCTTTGCACACTCTTGGCATTCCCTCAACCAGCTTCACCTGGAATGCTTTCCCAACAGTCTTGAAGGAGTTCCTATATATGCTGAGCACTTGTTTGCTGTTTTTCCTTCACTCTGCCGTCCAACTCATCCCAAACCATCTCAATTGGGTTGAGGTTGGGTGATTGTGGAGGCCAGGCCATCTGATGCAGCACTTCATCACTCTCCTTCTTGGTCAAATAGCCCTTACACAGCCTGGAAGTGTGTTGGGTCATTGTCCTGTTGAAAAACAAATGATAGTCCCACTAAGCGCAAACCAGATGGGATGGCATATCGCTGCAGAATGCTGTGGTAGCCATGCTGGTTAAGTGTGCCTTGAATTCTAAATAAATGATTGACAGTGTCATCAGCAAAGCACTCTCATCTCCTCCTCCATGCTTCACGGTGGGAACCACATGTGGATATCATCCATTCACCTACGCTGCATCTCACAAAGACACGGAGGTTGGAACCAAAAATCTCAAATTTTGACTCATCAGACCAAAATACAGATTTCCTCTGGTCTAATGCCTGTTGCTAGTGTTTCTTGGCCCAAGCAAGTCTCTTCTTATTATTGGTGTCCTTTATTCGTGGTTTCTTTGCAGCAATTCGACCATGAAGGCCTGATTCACAGTCTCCTCTGAAAAGTTGATGTTGAGATGTGCCTGTTACTTGAACTCTGTGAAGCATTTATTTGGGCTGCAATTTCTGAGGTGCAGTTAACTCTAACGAATGTATCCTTTGCAGCAGAGGTAACTCTGGGTCTTCCTTTCCTGTGGTGGTCCTCATGAGAGCCAGTTTCATCATAGCGCTTGGTGGTTTTTGCGACTGCACTTGAAGAAACTTTCAAAGTTCTTGAAATGTTCCGTATTGACTGACCTTCATGTCTTAAAGTAATGATGGACAGTCGTTTTCCTTTGCTTATTTGAGCTGTTCTTGTCATAATGTGGACTTGGTCTTTTACCAAATAAGGCTATCATCTGTATACCACCCCTACCTTGTCACAACACAACTGATTGGCTCAAACGCATTAAGAAGGAAAGAAATTCCATGAACTTTTAACAAGGCACACCTGTTAATTGTAAAGCGTTCCACGTGACTATCTCATGAAGCTGGTTGAGAGAATGCCAAGAGTGTGCAAAGCTGTCATCAAGGCAAAGGGTGGCTACTTTGAACACTTGTTTGGTTACTACATGATTCCATGTGTGTAATTTCATAGTTTTGATGTCTTTACTATTATTTTACAATTTAGAAAATGGTAAAAATATCCAAACTTTTGACTGGTAGTGCATATATGTTTGTCAGCGTGTACAGTACGTGTGTGCCTGCATGCATGTGTGGTTGTATCAATATTTTTCAAAATGACAATGTTGATTTCCATACATTTTATAACTATTTACAAAATAAATAAAATTGTCTCTTTGAAGAAATCAATGACATTTTCCCCTTGATCTCCCTCCAACCAGTAACTCGGTCTACCCACTCCAATGAGGGTTTGCTTCTAGGCTGGAAGCTGTGGGTAGCAGTGGGAGCAGCAAGTGCCATACTGGTTTCACTGCTAGTGGTCATCTGGATCTTACTACAACGAAGGAGAAGCATAATACAAAGAGGTACAAAGATGTTTGTGCTATAAAAATGTATTTAGCCAGTAGTATACACACTTTTACCTGTATTAATCTTAAACCAGATCTTGTGACATTCTATGGCAGAGAAGAGCAGTTTGTAGAGGTAGAGGACGATCAAAGCATATGAAACAGACAAAAGAAAATGAAAGAAAGCTCTGTAATAAAGATAAATAGCATAGCGCTGAGAGAGTGAGAAAGCAGTGAAAAAAAACCAGCAAGCCCTGTGCACTCATTTATAGAGCAGCTCGTATGCTGAAAGAGGTGATGTGGTTAACAGCTCAGAAAATGACATGTGGCGGTGTACATCAGATTCCATGTGGTTACAGCCTCTTTCTTTGCAGCTTCTCATCTGTGCCTTGTCCTTTCTGCCCAGTGTATGACCTTCTTGGGAGTTCAGGCTGATGTAATTGTTTCTGTGACAATTACTGTGGAGTAAATTGTTTAGTTTTTCTTGTGTGTTTCTAGAGAATCCTATCTATACCAATATGCCTGCAATAAAACAACCCTCTCCGCGTCCAGGACTACAGATGGACAAACAGAAGATTTCTCCCACTTTAAAATATATCAGGACCCCAACTCCAGCCAGAACCCACGACAATAAACACATCAGGATCCCAACTCCAGCCAGAATCCATGACAACAAACACATCAGGATCCCAATTCCACGCAGGGCAAATGACAACAAACACCTCACCGAGATCTCAACTCCACCCAGGGCCCTTAACAACAAACCCCTCACCGAGACCCCGAATCCACCTAGAGCCCATGATGGCAAACATCTTCCAACTCCTGCCAGGGCACATGACCTCAGGACCCCAACTCCATCCAGGGCCCATGACAGCAAATAAAGCTTAAAACCTTGACTTTTTATGATTCATATTTCCTATCCTGAATCTTCCAACAAATCAAACTATCTCAGCAAGTAATTTAATCCTGTAAGTGTAGTGCAACTCTGTCCTATCTTACAGAGCTATCACTTCAGTATTGTTTTTGGTTGCTGTTAATTTTCCAGCAGATGGCATGCTATGGTAGCCTACTAAATTAGGATAAATTATCGTTGTCTAAATATTATTCTCAGGGTCATTTAAAAAGTTACCCCAGTTCAGTAAAGCATCATTTAGTAATAAGGAAAATAAGTGCTATTTTCTGGAAGGTAATTTGTATAGGTAGCCTTTGTAAAAGACTTTGAGCAACACATATTGGTCTTGAAACACATATCTATAGCTGTTTATAGTGCATTCATAAAATTCCATATTTCAATCTTTTCTTGTAATGGTAGCGCAAATATTGTGAACCAATAAAGTATGTGACTGGCAATTGTGCTATAAATTTACACAAAATCGGATACATACATCAAGTTCATTTTAAACAATGTCTTTAAAATGATAGTCTACCAGACAACCAGTTCAAATGTTATAATCCCAATTATAAACTGGGTGGTTCGAGCCCTGAATGCTAATTGGCTGAAAGTCGTAGTATATCAGACCGTATACCATGGGTATGACAAAAATGTATTTTTATGCTCTAATTATGTTGGTAACCAGTTTATAATAGCAATAGGCACCTCGGGGGTTTGTGTTATTGGCCAATATACCATGACTAATAGCTGTGTCCAGGCACTCCACGTTGCGTTGTGTATAAGAACAGCCCTTAGCCGTGGTATATTGGCCAAATATCACACCCACTCAGACCTTATTGCTTAAATAACAGTGCCAACATTTTCAGTCAAATGAACATTAAAGATTAGTGGAATCTGAGTGGGTAGCTGGACAGGTAGGATGACTGACAGTGAAGGTGAACAGGTGGTCACAGGTCAGGTGACAGGAAAGGATGAGACTGAGGCAGGAATTAAATTTAACCATAAAATTGTATATTTACTGGGTAGTCTGTGGTGGATTCATGGACGCAGAGACCGTCTGGATTAGACGGAGCTAAGGAAGAGAAAGCAACGAGATCGGGCGATGGCGATTTCCTCCTTTTATGAAGTTGAGATCTGTCGGCCATTTCCACCTGACCTAATTAAAGCGCCCCTGGCCCAGCTGAGCAAGTGGCCATGAATTAAAGGATTCTTCCATCAACTCCATGGGCCTTCTCTACAGAACAAATAAAATGTATCTGTCAATCAATGTTCAACATTCAAAAATAGAAAAGCACATTGAATTAGAAATTAGAATACTAGAATGTTCATGACATTTTTAATGATGGGATAAAATATTTATGATGGAATAAAGGTCAGCCATTTTGGTCAGGGAGTTGGTCAACCATGGTTTGCCAGTGCTGTGATAAGATAGTGTAAAATAATGAATTTGAAGAAAGTATCTGCAGTGTATGTTTGGTAGATAGAATAATTCCTCTGAAACTGGCTGGCTATAAATACATTTCTCTTATTAACTGCCAATATGTCAACATTCGAGTCAAACAATTCAGTCAATCCACAATTCAGTTAATCCATTCAGACTGGCTGAAATCAGTTAATGATAGGATTTAACTACACAAGTTGTAAATGCAATAGGTTCTGATATTGTATCATACAATAACACTTACAGCTTTCCAAGAAAACACAAATGTAGACATTCATTATCGGTTTACATATATATTAGAGGCTATTTATATAGAAAATAAGTATACAACCCATATGACAATATTTTAGGTTCACACTAATTCAAATTAGACTGGTTTGGTTGTCTCCCTGAACAATATAGCTGCCATTTTCACACCATTCTGGAGGCTCTGACTAGAGGGAATATAACTACAGTGACTTTTTCGTAGCAGGTTAGAATAATTAACGTGGGAGGTTACGATA
The DNA here is from genome assembly GCF_002021735.2 of Oncorhynchus kisutch. NCBI lineage: Eukaryota > Metazoa > Chordata > Actinopteri > Salmoniformes > Salmonidae > Oncorhynchus > Oncorhynchus kisutch. The sequence continues at coordinate 20,229,184 of NC_034183.2, read as the reverse complement.
CTTAGGTTAAGGTCAAGAAAAGGGTTAGGGGTAGGGCAGAGAGGAAGAGTCGAAGCAAGAGGGGTAACTAGGTCCAAAATCTGTCTTCTCCAGCAGGTGGCTTTTTTTCTGCTCACCAAGCGATGAGTTTTTGCATTGAGGTCAATGAGAGAGTGTCATTGGTAAACAAACCAGATAGATACGTGTTAAGAGTGTACTGATACAAGTAGGACACTTGACATTCCGCCAACTTTGAGATAAAACACTTTATATCGGAAATGTGCCTGTTGTTCACATGCATATCTGCCCTCTCTTTGGCTAGAATGGTAACACCTGATCTTACCTCCTCCCGACTGCCTTCCATTTTTGAATACATTTATTTTCCTTGTTAAAGCGGCCACTTGCGTGGTCAATATAAAGTATAATCGCTGCGACGAAAAGTCTACCAGTCATGGCCGTATTCCCTCAAATCACAATCCATTCTGGAATTTTTGAGGGTTTAATTAACTCTAGTAATTTAATAGGATCTCTATGGTCACGTGTTACTCAACCAGTCGCAGCAGCCAGGTACTTGGTGGAGCCAGTTTGCATGGATTATCGCGCTCACTAGTCAGTACACGTAACAGGTAGAGCCGTAAAATCATATGGAATCAAATCAAATATACTTTGGATACATTTCTAACGGTGTAGACTAAAAAGAAATACCACTACAACCAGGTAAGTCGTGTATTGGTATTTCAACTTGGGCAAGGAGCATTCACTGTTGAGTTGTTCTTCATGGGTGAGGTCAGTCATAAACAAGTGAAGCCCGCTAGTAAACTAACTAGCCAGCCACCTTTAGTAGCAGGTAGGGTGGTGGGACAAGACTATATTCGGCATGCACTCTTTGATTAGTTTTAAGGTGTAGTGTTAGTCATAAATACATCCTCGATATTAGCCCTATTAAAGTAAATAGTTATAGCAAGTTATTTTTATAACTCACCTTTTGCCCAGAAATGTTCTATGTTACAGGTCTCATGACTCGTATTAACACACCCAGAGTTCCCCCAGAAAGTATTCACACCCCCTGACTTTTTACACATTTTGTTGTGTTGAGTTTAAAATTGATTAAATTGAGATTTTGTGTTACTGGCTTACAAAAAATGTCTATAATGTCAGTGAAATTATGTTTTTAAAAGTGTTAAGCTGAAACCCTTAGGTATGGCAAGCCTAAAGAATTTCAGGAGCATACATGTGCTTAACAAGTAACATAAGTTGCATGGAGTCACTCTGTGCAAAACCGTGTTTAACATGATTGTTGAATTGACTACCTCATGTCTGTATCCCACACATACAATTATCTGTATGGTCCCTCAGTCAAGCAGTGGATTTGAAACACAGATACAACCACAAAGACCAGAGATGTTTTCGAATGCCTCGAAAAGAAAGGCAGAGGAAGGAAACTGCTCAGGGATTTCACCATTAGGCCAATAGTGACTTTAAAACAGTTATACAGTTTAATGGCTGTGATAGGGGAACACTGAGGATGTATCAACAACATTGCAATTACTCCACAATACTAACATAAATTACAGAGTGAAAAAAAGGAAGCCTGTACAGAATAAAAGTATTAAAAAACATGCATCTTGTTTGCAATAAGGTACTAAAGTAAAACTGCAACGAAATTAACTTAACGTTTCAAGACGAAGTTCATGTTTGGGGCAAACATCCTTGAATACCACTTAATATTTTAACGTGTGGTGGCTGCATCATGTTATGGGTATGCTTGTCATCGGCAAGGACTAGGAAGTTTTTATTTATTCATAAAAAGAAACCGAATGGAGCTAAGCATGGGCAAAATCCTAAAGGAAAACCTGGTTGTCTGCTTTCCAACAGACACTGGGAGACAAATTCACCTTTCAGCAGGTTAGTAACCTAAACCACAAGGCCAAATATACACTGGAGTTTCATACCAAGATGACATTGAATGTCACTGAGTTGCCGAGTTACAGTTTTGACTTAAATTGGCTTGGAAATATATGGCAAGGCTTAAATGGCTGTCAAGCGATAATCAATCGCCAACTTGACAGAGCTTGAAGAAATTAAAAAGAATAATGTGCAAATATTGTACAATCCAGGTGTGCAAAGCTCTTGGAGACCCAGAAAGACTCAGCTGTAATCACTGCCAAAGGTGATTCTAACATGTATTGACTCAGGGTTATACTTACTTATGTAAATGAGATGTTTCTGTATTTCATTTTCAATAAATTAGCAAACATTTCTAAAAACAGATTTTCACTTTGTCATTATGGGGTATTTTGTGTGTGTGTGTGTGTGTGTGTGTGTGTGTGTGTGTAGATGGGTGGGGGAATATATATTTAATCCATTTTGAATTTAGGTTGTAACACAACAAAATGTGGAATAAGTCCAGGGGTATGAATACTTTCTGAAGGCACTGTACTATAGACTTAGTCCAGGTGTATGGTTGAATGAGCAGGTGAATCACAGTCAAGTCAGAAACATTGACCAGATATCCTAAAGATAATCATACAAAGGCTCTGAACTGTAAGATTAGTGCTTTCACTCAAAGATGGAACCTCTTTTTGACTATTCTCCCAAAGATGTCAACACAGACTGACTTTAAAAAGCTGAACAATAGGCTATATTTAACATTTATTCAAAGATGTTATGCTTTGTGATGGGGAATTGGGTTCCCAATGTGCATGTTGTGTATTGACACACAGCTGTTGTGGTAACATGATGTCAAAGCCCAGTGCAATTGGTACATGTCAACTCTAGGTCTAGTGCTTTTATGAGCCTTGGAATTGGATAAGGACGCTCTAAGTTGTGTCCCAGATGTCTGTCTTTACTTGCAGCCTGTGAGAAAGACCCGATCATGTGACAGAGCCATATGAGTGAGAGGTGCTTTGGCATGCAGCCGGGAGAAGGGAATTATAATTATTATATTCAGCCGAAGGGCACAACGGCCACTAGCCACAAAAGGCATGGATTTTTTTAGGGGGCATTGTGGCCGCCACACAAAGAATGCAGCCAGGAAATTTGAGTCATTATCAAGTGCTTGCCAAATTGTGAACGAGAGACTGAAGTGTGTACAGCCTGCGCAAAAAAACAAAGCAGAGTTCATGCCTTTCATGTGGTTAACTTCTGGCTGAGATCCTGCTAACGGGATCGATATGACAACAGCCAGTGAAAGTGCAGGGCGCCAAATTCAAACAGAAATCTCATAATTAAAATTCCTCAAATATACAAGAATTTTACACCATTTTAAAGATACACTTCTTGTTAATCCCACCACAGTGTCCGGCTTTACGGCGAAAGCACCACAAACGATTGTTAGGTGAGTGCCTATTCACAGAAAAACAGTCATTTTCCCAGCCAAAGAGAGGAGTCACAAAAAGCAGAAATAGAGAAATTAATCACTAACCTTTGATCTTCATCAGATGACACTCATAAGACTTTATGTTACATGTATTGTGTATGTTTTGTTCGATAAAGTTCATATTTATATTAAAAAATCACAGTATACATTGGCGCGTTATGTTCAGTAGTTCCAAAAACATGCTATACATGGAACTTTAGGTAAACTTCTCCTTAATGTAACCGCTGCGTCAGATTTCAAAAAAGCTTTACCGAAAAAGCAAACCATGCTATAATCTGAGTACTGCGCTCAGAGACAAAAACAAGCCAAACAGATATCAGCCATGTTGTGCAGTCAACAGAAGTCAGAAATAGCATTATAAATATTCACTTACCTTTGATGATCATCTAAATGCACTCCCTGGAATCCCAGTTCCGCAATAAATGTTTGATTTGTTCGATAAATTATGACACGAGTGCAAGTCCAGCGGAAAGTATGGACAAAAAGTCAAAAAAGTTATATTACAGGTCGTAGAAACATGTGAAACGAAGTATAGAATCAATCTTTAGGATGTTTTTAAGTTCTTGGTGACAGGGGGCAGTATTTTCACATCCGGATGAAATGCATGCCCAAATTCAACTGCTTGCTACTCATCCCCAGAAGATAAGAAATGCATATTATTAGTAGATTTGGATAGAAAACACTCTGAAGTGTCTAAAACTGTTCGATTCATGTCTGTGAGTATAACAGAACTTATGTAGCAGGCAAAACCCAGAGGACAAACCATTCAGATTTTTTATTTTTAAGTCACTCTCATTTCAATGGATTTTCATTGGGAATCAAGATTTCTAAGGCACCTTCTTGCAGTTCCTACCGCTTCCACTGGATGTCAACAGTCTTTAGAAATTGGTTGAGGTTATTCCTTTGTGTAATGAAGAAGTAACCCTGTTCAGAACGAGGGTCACTTGTAGTGTAATGTTAGAGGCGCGTGACCAGAAAGCTAGCTACAGTTTGTTTTCCTCCTGTATTGAACACAGATCATCCCGTCTTCAATTTTATCGATTATTTACGTAAAAAAAATACCTAAAGTTGTATTACAAAAGTAGTTTGAAATGTTTTGGCAAAGTTTACAGGTAACTTTTGAGATATTTTGCAGTCACGTTGCGCAAGTTGGAACCGGTGTTTTTCTGGATCAAACGTGCCAAATAAATGGACATTTTGGATATATATTAACGGAATTAAAAAGGACCATTTGTGATGTTTATGGAACATATTGGAGTGCCAACAAAAGAAGCTCGTCAAAGGTAAGGCATGAATTATATTTTTATTTCTGCGTTTTGTGTCGCGCCTGCAGAGTTGAAATATGCTTTTCTCTCTTTGTTTACAGAGGTGCTATCCTCAGATAATAGCATTGTTTGCTTTCGCGGAAAAGCCTTTTTGAAATCTGACATGTTGGCTGGAACCATATTTAGGTAATCCAACCAGTTGAAAATATGTGTTGGTACTTAATGAATATGATGTCAGTTCGGTTGTCATCTGAGACATTCTTATTAAAGATAGGATGACAAACTGTATCCTGGAAAGTCTACACATTATAGTTATCAGATACACATGGAATTGTTGTGCAATTTAAATGTTTAAATATGAAACTATTTGTGAAAAGATTAAATGAAATTTTAGCTTCCAAATGAGAGAATTTGGTTTTCATAAGGGTAAAGCTCTGCTCACTCAGGGGCCCGCCCATGTGAAGAGACATTGGTTGTAAAACTATGAACATGCCCTCTCTCCTACCACTATATAAAGCCCTTGACGAAAATGTAACCTCCGGTTCCGAGGACGTGAGGACAATGGTCCCACGTTAAAAGGACGAACATGTCAACTACAGAACTAAACATACCTCAGAGTGAGCTTTGGTTTGCGAATGGTATGAACTTTGAACTCTTACTCACTACAGAAGTGATACCTCCTAGCCATTGAGTTAGCAGCAGCCGCTGTAAACGTGGGCTAGGAAAGGACGGACGACGGATCCAGTCTAACACACAACGTCGATACTACAACGAGCCAGTTTACTAACAGAGACATTCTTCCGAGGACAGGAAGATCTCTGTTGGGCAACACGGCCAGCATCTAAGACCAACCTACCGAAGCGCAGCTCAGAGTAAATATTTATTGCATTTTCCTTTTCCAAATGTGCGGTAATTTAGATTGCATAAGATACTGTATTTACGATAGCATAGCTTCTCCCTTTGTTCCTCAGGCTTCCCGCTCTTTCACTCAAACCCAACCCCCTTTCCTTTTGTGTAACCAGCCGTCAATGTCGGCTCCGTCCACCAGGGACGTTTTCTGTATGACATCATTTGCATCATTTGTATATGTAATTCTGTGTGATTATTTAGTAAATAAATAATTAAACCAACGTTTGTATTGCTGATTCAACTTGTTAGCCAGGGTTCGTGAAGATTTCTGAAAGTTGTAAATTCTTGGTTGAGACTGAAATAAGGTGACGATTAATATTGACTGCTATTGATGTAAAATATTACTAGGTCTTTAAGAGTTTATTCGGAAGATAACAGCTCTATAAACATTCTAGCCCAGCTTCGTCCGGGTTAGGGGAGGGTCTGGCTCGGGAGATTTCCTTGGCTCATCGTGCTCTAGTGACACCTTGTGGCGGGCCGGGCGCCTGCAAGCTGATTTCGGTCATCAGTTGGATGGTGTTTCCTCTGACTCGTTGGTGAGGCTGGCTTCCGGAGTTAAGCAACCAGTGTGTCAAGAAGCAGTGCGGCTTAGCAGGTCATGTTTTGGAGGATGCATGGCTCTCAATCTTCGCCTCCCGATTCTGTTGGAGAGTTGCAGCGATGAGACTACCGATTTAGATATTCCAAAATTGGGTAGAAAAAGGAGGTAAAAAATAAAAAGGGGCCTTGTTAGCTGCTCTGTGGAATTCCTGATTTCTACCTGTATTATGTTGGAATGGCTACCATTTAAAGAACACACCCTCTGTGTTCTGTTAGACCGGTAACTCTTTATCCACAATATAGCAGGGGGTGTAAAGCCAAAACACCATTTTTTTCCCATCAGCAGACTATGATCGATAATATCAAAAGCCGCACTGAAGTCTAACAAAACATATCCCACAATCTTTTTATCATAAATTTCTATCAGCCAAGTGCTGTGCTTGTTGAATGTCCTTCCCTAGAAGCGTGCTGAAAGTCTGTTTTTATCAATTTGTTTTCAGTAAAATGCTATCTGGTCAACAACAACAAAAACTTTTCTAAGGGTTGGTAACAGGCTGATTTTGGTTGACTATTTGAGCCAGTAAAGGGGGATTTACTATTCTTGGGGAGCGGAATGACTTTTGATCCCTCCAGGCCTGAGGGAACACACTTTCTAGTAAGCTTTGATTGAAGATATGGCAAATGGGAGTGGCAATATCATCTGCTGTTATCCTCAGTAATTTTCCATCCAGGTTATCAGACCCTGGTCGTTTGTCATTATTGATAGACAACCATTTTTTTCACCTCTTCCACACTCCCTTTATGGTACAGTTGCTCTAAATGAGAATGTGTTCTCAGTCAACTTACTTGGTAAAATAAATAACATTTCAGAATTGCAATGTTTGTCTTTCATAATTTGATCAGTTATACTTGGATGTATAGTGTCAGCGTTTGCTAATATTGCCAAAGAAAAAAATCATTAAAGTAATTGGCAATGTCAGTGGGTTTTGTGATGAATGAGCCATCTGATTCAATGAGTGATGGAGCTGAGTTTATCTATTTGCCCAGAAATCTATTTAAGGTGTTCCAAAGGTTTTTACTATAATTCTTTTGTCTTTTATCTTTGTTTGAGAGTGTACTTTCTTAATCTTTATATTCAGTTTAGTCACATGACTTCTCAATTTTACAATACATTTGCCAATCGGTTCTGCAGCAAGACATATTTGCCATTTCTTTTTGCCTCATCCCTCTTAACCATAACGTTTTTCAAGTCCCCATCAGTCCATTGGGATTTACGTTTTTTGTTGTAATTTCCTTAATGGATGCATGCTTATTAGTAACTGGACACACTTATGAAATGGCTTATTCAAGTGAAGCGTTTGATTGCTCCTCATTACACACCACAGACCTTTTTTTTTTTTTTACATCAACAACATAAGAATCACTACAAAACTTATTGTATGACCTCTTATACACTATATTAGACTAAGTCTTTGGAACTTTGGTTTTCCTATGTATGGCTACTATATTGTGATCACTACATCCAATGGATTTGGATACTGCATTAAAGTTCATTTCTGCAGCATTAGTAAAGATGTGATCAATACATGTTGATGATTTCATTCCTGTGCTGTTTGTAACTACCCTGGTAGGTTGATTGATAACCTAAACCAGATTTCGGGCACTAGTTACAGTTTGAAGCTTTTTCTTGAGTGGGCAGCTTGATGAAATCCAGAAAATATTGAAATCACCCAGAAAATATATCTCTCTGTTGATGGCACATACATTATCAATAATTTCACACACATTATCCAGATACTGACTGTTAGCACTTGGTAGTCAATAGCAGCTTCTCACAAGAATGGGCTTTAGGTGAGGCAGGTGAAGCTGTAGCCACATTACTTCAACTGTAGTTAACATGAGATCCTCTCTAAGCTTCACAGGAATATGGTTCTGAATATAAATGGCATCACCTCCACCATTGGCATTTGTCTTTTCTGTAGATGTTATAGCCATGCATTGCTACCACTGTATCATCAAAGGTATTATCTAAATTTGTTTCAGAGATGACAATATGAATGTAATCTGTTACTAGCAAATGAGTGATTTCATTAACCTTGTTTTTTAAGCTACATATGTTAACTTAGCACTTTTCTGGGATGCTTGATAGTTTTCATTGGTTTACTGGGAAGCTTAGCAGAGGTAGACATGCTCATGTTATTTATGTTAGTGCAGGGTGAGCTGCACACAGTGGACTTCCTACTAGGGCACACCGCCTCAGTGATAACAGTATAACTCTGCTTCATAGGGACATGATTACTGCATAAAATAGCTGTAGGATCAGCAGAGGCATTTGGGGGAGTTGGAGGGACATATGAGGTTACTTACATTGTCTTCCAAAGCCCCTGGGATAATGTACATTTGTTCAAGCATTATGACAACTCAGTGACACAATGGTATGAATTAATGGATCTGGGCTTGGGTCATTGATAAGTCATTGTCTCAATGCTGTGAAATGCTTATGATGCTGTGAAAGGATCCAGGAACCCAAATGATTTGGGTGGATCCCATCCTCCTTATAAAACACTCTTTGTTTCCAGAAGGTATCAAAATTGTAAAACGTTATACCCGCAGAGCTGCAATAGTCACGTAGCCAGTTATGGAGGGCTAAGAGTCTGCTGAAATGTTCAATGCCACGATTAAGGGAGGGCCCAGTGCCAGATATTGTGGAGCGTTTTGTTAGTGTAAAGCAGAGACCCAATAAGTTCTTTAAAATTGATCGTCAGCTGTTCTGAGCTGCCTTTTGATAATGTCATTCAATCCCACATTAACTATGATAGACTCAATTTCCTGATGCCGTTTTAAAATGTTTGGGAGCAGTTTATTAAGGTCCTCTGCTCCTGGATAGCACAACATTTTTGCTCCAGGGACTGAGACATTTCTCACCATTGAACTGCCCAGTACAACGGCGTGCGACGGGGATGGAGAAATCTGCCCATTCCTACCCCTCACACAATTTGTGGAACCTTTCACAGGCCCAAGAGAAGCAGGATACCATACGCCCGCAGCTCCTGGCAATGGGTCCAGACCTCTCACAGCAGGCAGTGCCCCATCAGGTCCAGAGAGCGGGAAAGGAGCCGAACTCTACGACAAAGCCATTGCTAGAGTCAGTGTAGCTGGAGTCAGCACAGCCATCGCAGTCCCAGCGACGAAGGTGCAGGTAGATCAGACACCAGGGTGGCGACGCTATTCCTCATGTCAATCTGCTCTGGACCTGTCGCAGACACTCCAGTCTGCTTAGCAGCATGATGCTGCCTTTGGTTTCAAATCAAGCGCTGATTTGAAACAATCCTCTTGCTGTTCTCAGTCTACTCCAATTACAAGATGGAGGAGAAGCCGATGGAGATGACTTCCTTGGCTGGTAAGTTCCAGGTAGCACAGGCCGTTCGGATAGGGATAGATGACAAGGAGGGGATACATCCATCAAGCCCGAGCGGCATCCAGCCACAGGAGTTGAGAACGAGGACCTTCCAATTAGCTTTTTCCCCATAATTTTGTGCAGAATTGAAATTTACTTGCTAAGGATGGCCAACTCATTCCTGTAATCCTCCGCAAACAATTGCCGCATTGATACTCTGGATTGTCAATATTGTCCCGGACAAGAGCGTAATAAACACAGCTAGCTTCTACGCGCTGGAAATGTTCATTAGCTATTCCAGGCAAAGCGGGCTCCATTGCAACCTAGCTAGCTAGTCGGTAGCAGGTGTTGACACAAACACTTATGAACAAAATAAAACGTCATAAACAACCGGTCGAGGCGCAGGAGTTTGACAGGTTGCCTGTTTATACTGAAGTCATTGTATATAAAATATGTTTCACACAAATGTTTTTTTGTTCTAGCCTAATATGAAGTCCCCAGTGGCTGTTCTCCACAAACAACCCTGGTCCTTGACAAGGAAGCCATTCACAGAAAAAAGTTTTGCAATGAATTGTATTATTCCAGCTAATTAACTTTCTCACCCTAAAAACTAATCTGGTGGCCTATTGTCATTTTGATACAATTTATTCATCTGAGCTAGTGAAAACAACCTAGTCCTGAACTGTGTGTGTGTGTGTTCCACGGAATGGGGTTTTACAACAGTGGCTATGACACAAGGAGTGTCGGATGTGACCTCCCTCCCATAGACAGTTTCCTGTTCATACCCAGCCCCATGGAACACACGGTCTCTGCCATTTACTGTGCTGGTTAATCAGTTATAGTACAACAACTTCTTTATGCACAGCAGTAGCCTACAGATTAGGAGAGTGCATTTTAGCTCAAGTCAAATGTAGAGGCACTACTAAGTCTCAGGCCTGTAGGCCTATTCTCAGACCATCTGCACCAAATCCAGATGATAATATTGGAGTGGATGGTCAGTGCAAGTTTGTTTTGGGGGCTGCCATATCAGGTATTCTGCAAAGTACACATTGCCTTCTGACATTACACACTGCCCTTTGCCTGCTGTAGTGGAGCTCTACACATTGAACTATGCCAGTGGTTGAACCTAATATCTGCGTTAAACATATCTTCATAACATAAGAGTCCTGAACTGTTTAGAGAGCATGGCGCTCTGTATGATCACCTCTCTTCTCACTCAGACTTTCCTGGTATTTACAGGTAGCCTTTGAACCCTTTCCCACTTTTCTCCCTCTAGGCCGATAGATAATGACATTTGTTAAGTGTCAACACGATCTATCGATCTATCAAAGTTTTGGGATTACTAAAATGTGTAACATACCTGTGGTCGATCGATCGCAGGTATGTTACACATTTTAGTCTATTAGGGCATGCTAGCAGATAGCTTCTGGGGATGTAGATAAAGGGCATCCTTGCCAAAATCCCATAATATGCCTTTAACACCTGCCAAATGCGGGTAGAATGTTTATGGTGTCAAATCTGAAAAAGTTGAACGAGCACGAGATGAAACATCATTGCGCGAGCAAACACTGAGTCGAGAGAGAAGAAAATGGTTGAGCGAGAGGACCGGTCCCGCGAGTGCACAGGCCAGTCGTGCGCAAATTTAAATTTAATAGCTTGCAAGTGTGACTTTGAGCGAGTAGAACATCATTTTCACAGATTAAAAATGTCTTAAACAGTACATGTAGAACATTAAGCAAAGAAACGTGATTAATTTATTTGAACACATTAAATTGTCCACCAGCCATAGTCACTTGTCATTGTCAAGTTCTCAATCTCTCAAATTGCTCTCTCCCAAGTCTAGGCACCTTTTGGGTTTGGATATCCGGCTGATGTGGGAGTGATGGACAAATTCCTGCCATTGGCCAGTCCAGTGTTGTGATTACTATTATGAACCTTTTATTTGCGATGCACTGCACAAAATGAAAAGCAGACAGTCAGCTCTAGAAAACACCATAAAACAAGTCCACTAATTGCAGGCAGGATCCAATATGTGTCTCGTTTCAGGAAACTAGGCGTATGTTGCGCATCACTAATTCACATGAGCGCCATTTGAACGTAACCTTTATTTTGATCAAAATGCGTTTTTTGGCAGAAATGCCTTCTGGAACATGTGAACTTTCATGTGCCTTAATAACAAATGTGTATGCCATTTAGTAAATGCAATTACGAGCCTAGTTGGTTTAGCCATGGAAAAAGACAGCAACCTCCAGTAGGCTGGACATCCCGAGCGACGAGTTCGGATTGGTGTGTCATGTAGCACACTTCTGTCTATAATATGAGCTAGTCAGTATGTGTAGGTAATCCTTTCTAACGCGACTTAAAAAAAAAAGATATCACGTAGTAGAGCTGCATAAGGGTTGCTCTTCACTTTCTGGAGAGCCGAGATTTGAAATCAGTGGATTTAGAGTATGATAGCTGAGGAGATGGAGAAAATTCTGGCGTTTGTCTGCATATTTGCAATCGAGAGCCGAAAAGGGAACACAGAAGGCCGTTTGTATAAAACACCTGTCCAGATTGCATCTTCAAACGAAGGGCAACCATGGCATCCGTGACAGAGGGAGAGTCTAGCTAGCTCCATTTTCTGATATTACAGGTTACAAATTTTGTACATTTTCATTTCAAGTTAAAGTGTACTGTTAGTAGGATGGACAATAGAACGAGTCAAAATTCACCCGAGTGAGCCCATAGCAAATTAATGGAATCTAATGTTCGCAGAGCCTGTTTTGAGTGATGCTTAGAATTCCATTTAGCCTAAATGGCACAAAATAATGTATCCCTTTTTATTTTACCACTACAATCTGTTCGTCGGATGAAACTGGAAAAAAACAACTTGTGTAGAAAGTAACATCCGCACCTCGATGGTGTCAACTGTGCTTATGTCTGTGTAATGAGAAGGTAGGGAAAAATGAGAACTTTTGACTTTTTATGGCCTTGTGATCGGTGACAACTGAGCTCGCTGCCCAGACTTACATAATTACAAAGATGAGATTCTCCTGATTTGAAAATGGTGCCCGACTTAAAAAAATATACACATTGCGAGATATTTGGCAAAATAGACGACATACCTGTATTTCGCCTATATAAACAGGACAACCTCGAGTTCCATGAGTAATATTTTGTTGTTTACATTTTAACTACCAGCAACGTGGGCAGGTCTCATTGCCAACAATAGCGAAGCAGACATTGTGACGTAGAACAATGGGCTGGGAATAGAATGTTCGGAAGGCGAGTTGGTGCTCAATAGGTGCTGGCAGGGTAAAAAATGCCCTAAAATAAGGCCTGTTTTTTCATGATTACTTCAAAACTACAGCAAGCAGCTGGGAAATATAGTCATATTATGCAACCGGGCTCCACGGTGGATGCAATGAACTAGTTTCTACGTTAGATAACTAACATTGAACCTGGTTGGTTAGCTACCTGCAGATTCATGCTGGGTAGTAATGTTATGAGTTGGGATTATGGTTTATTGTTTAGCTAGTTAGCTACATATCTAAACAAAAGACTCCACAATGCAAGTCACTATTTTAATAGAATGTTTGTCAATGCGACAACTGTCGAGAGCCAGGGCGAATTTACCAGCTACGTCTATCTACTCCAATTTCAGAGCACTCTCGTCTGAGTGTGCCAGAGCGCAGAATAACTGACTGATTTATGAACGTTCATCACCCGTTGAGTATGAGCGGTGTCAGTAAATGTTGGCAAAAAAGCGTAATTACATTTTTACCAGCAGTACAGTTACAATCACCAATGCACTGGATAACATAACAGCCTAACCAGCTCTGCTAGGGTGACTAAAATGGTCAGAGTGAGCTGTTCCCTCATTTGTGTCTGGAAGTAGTAGCTAGCAAGCTAGCCAACGTTAGCTCGGGTGCTTGACTGCTGCTGTTAGGGCAGAACACTCAGATTAACTCTACACCCAGAGCACACTCTGGCACTCCAGATTAAATTTACAACCACACCTGTATTATAAGCCAGCCTTTAGTCTTGAAGTCTTTGGTTGTTTAGTACATAGCACATATGAATCACATATGAATCTGTAAAGAGATGGGTGGGGCTAAAGTTTAAGAGGGTGTGAAAGATGCTGAATGGGTGTAGACAAAGAAGAGCTCTCCAGTAGGTACCAGAACATTCAAGGGCCATTTTCTCAAAATCAAGGTTTATCAACTTTCAAAGCAGAATTACTTTCCCATTGTTCCTCAACTGTAGTGTATGATATACAAGTTTCTAGCTCTGAGTCTCTACTGTTTATCCAAGGTCAAAAATATATATATTCCAATTTTGCTACATAAGGTCGAGACGGTCGGTTATGTATTTGGAGGGTTGAGCCCAGGGAAGGACACACACACACAGCACATTGGGGATTTTGAATTATATGAAGACACAAAGGAGAGAACCTACTACCATTCATCCAGTACATAACTAGTCCCAAATAATAAAATGTAAACTCAACAGCTAAACTCAGATTAACATGTCTGAATCATCTTTATTGACCAAAATACATTTGCATGTATAGGAATGACTGAAATGGTGCTGCCACAAACAGAATATACAGACAAAAAAATACAACGCAGAATTTCCACAGATCCATCCACATATAGTATGAACACTATAAGTAGCAGGTAGCCTAGTGGTTAAGAGCATTGGGCCAGTAACTGAAAGGTCGCTGGTTCGAATCCAGAGCTGACAATGTGAAAAATCTGAGCGAGGTACTAATTTCTCCTGTAAATCGCACTGGATAAGGTCCTTGCCGCCATAGGCGAAACCAAAAAATGTCGCCTCCCCACCCACAAAACTAGAATTGTCCCAGTATCAAAATGATGTTGAAAAGACATTGAAGTTAGGTTAAATTTAGTTTCTGAATTAAAGGTGAAAAGGTATTTTCCGTATGTTTCAAAAGGCGTTGGAGTCTGTCCGCGCTTACTGAGGTGTAACCTACAGTGTTGTCCAAAATGGAACTTTTTAAGCTCTGAATATCAGCTACCCAACTTTATCAGGAGTTGTCATGAGCCTATTTGCAATGTGTTTGCACAGCGGGAAATGCAAAAGTATTTTATTTTTCACTATAATCAGCTTGCCAAAAATTGATGGATACAAACTTGAAACCACTGATCATGACAATGGGGTGAAACTCCTGGACAACAGTTATTCTCCATTTTGCTTTGACCTGACCTGTTTTTAGGATATGTTTGTTAACATGAGAGCAATTTTTTGGGGGGGATTGAGCTCCATTTAAGTTAGGCTATTTGATCGGAGAAACCTGCATGATGTAAACAGTGTCCGTCTCATTACATTGTCATACATTTAATCATTTAATCTCCAGCCTGTAGTAGGTTTAAGAAAAGGCCACATGCTCTTTCTACCATATCCTATATCTGCTTCATGATTTATGTTACTTAGATTTTTTTTACAGAACGTTGGTGGAGCGCTGCAGAGATGTCTCTCTCCAACAGCACTCTGGAGAAGCGCACTGGGAATGGACAAGCAAAATATTTTGTGCCCCTGCCTTAGACAAAGTGGACACTACTTATCAAAGTGCGGCATCAGCGCTCACCGAAAAAGCCCATATGCAACTGGGTGAGAGATTTTCATTGTTTTTTAGCAGAATTATGTGAGGTTTTGTGTGTTGTTTGAGGTGCTTCTTGGTCAGTTTAGCTCAGAAAATGCCCCCTCTCAATCTTTTGCCAAAGGCGGCCGCTTAATCCGGCCTAATGAGCGGGCCGGCCGTGCACACACGTCTCTGGCCCTCCCCACCACTCACGCAGTCCGCAACAGCCAGCCTCAGTTAGCAGCATGTCACAGTGAAATATATTTGTTTTAAGAGAAATGCCATGGCGACCGCGGGGGAATTTAGAAGTAGCCCAAAAACCTGCAACCCGCGACCAATACATTTTCACCCGCGACCAATACATTTTCACCCGCAACATCGTTATCAAAATTGCCCAATTTGCGAGAAATGCTCGGACATGGCAACCCTGGTGGTCAGCCTCTGTTACTCTAGTCAGATTCTAACAGGCACAAGTGATTACTTGAGTGGCCCTGTTACGGCGATAACCTGAAAGGGGCAGCAGTGAGTTTGATAAAATCAAATGTGATATTTGAGAAAAAAGACTTATCACAAAGTATTTAATTTAATTGAGCAATATACCATATTACTTCTTGCCAGTAATACAGTCATTGTTTCATTGTTTTAAAAACATTACTAAGCATGTTCATCTTTTAAAAAATATTTTTTTGTGTGTAATTTAAAAAAAAATATTTTAGCTGGTTAAAAATCTGAGTGGCTGGTAGATAAATAAAATAAAAATCTACCTACCACAGTGGCTGGTAGACAAAGTTGATGTTAGGTCCTGTAGCCTACTCTCAACACATGCTATTTATGTAGGTGGATTGCATCAATTATGGAGCTCTAGATTGCTTTTGACTCTTTCATGCATGATGATATCAGTGAATGTATTGAATTAGGTTTGTTCAATTGTACAGATTTATATAACTTGGCCTTTGCGTTGTTCTCATTTGTTTGTTGTATAGATTTTCAAGATAGTTTTGCTGGCTGTACTGGAAAAAATTGCATTGCTTCATCACTTTATAAAATAACACCATTGGATTTCACACCATTGTGTTTCTCACATACTTCATGCTCCATTTGAAAACGCACCTAAAGGTGAGGATGATTATGTGAATGGGTGTGGCTTAGGTGTCATAAAAAGCTTTATGAATCTAAAGACTGAATAGTGAAACTTCACTCAAGGGCCAGTGACATCATTTGACGACATGTGTTTTGTATTGACACTCAATGTGTGGTGGGGGTGGCTGGTGTGTTGTGTTCCTTTTCTGTTCTGGAGGGGGGATTTTAAATCATTGCAAACATCTTGGGGCATTGCAGTGATTCCAGGACGTTTATTTCAGGTGTTCGTTCTTTGGACCTATGTGTAAGTAAATATTTTCCACCCTGAAATTACAAACAAAGTATCTATTATTATAGAATAGATAGGAGTGTGCCTTAATTAAGAAATAGGCTACATTGTTGTGCTTGGTAGATTGTAGTTATAGACTATGTCTTTGTTTCACCCTCCCACCATCACATGAAAACATGGTAAAACGGGCAACTACAGTGTTCTGTACTATTAATCTTGGCATACCTGCTTGTCTTCACTGCTTGGAAATATCTGTCAAACACAGAAATATCCCCCCCCCCCCCCAGTCATTCTAACCCAACTGTATTGCAGCCCTCCCGGGCTTGAGGCGTAAACTGTGTGACATACCTGCTCTGCCAACAGTTGAGCACTCCCTTGCATGCACCAGCTCGTTTCTGCGTTTTTAAGTAACAACAAGGAACCAGTATGTCAGTTTCAAGGGGTGCTTTCACAAAAGGTGTGGAGTAGTACTCACCTAGTCTGCCCAACTTTTTGAGTTTCCCTGGATATTATCAGACTCTTTCAGCAGGTAAGGAGCTGAGGGAAAGCTCACTTTTTAAACAATCTAATGGACTTTTCTTTTGAGTCCTTTCAACAGTATTTCTGTGTTTTTTGAACTTTGAAAGAAAGAAACCCTCAGTGTTTTGCGTTGCATATCAGATGTGGTCCTTGGTTTTTCTTGTGAGTGTGACCTTTCTGGGTTAAACTGTACAGGCCCTATTTTAGTCTAATGGGGCCCTGTGTTTGTCCTAGTCAGATCTTATGGTTTGGAAAAACTCAGTGCTCTTGTCATAGCAGCAGAAGGAGCTAGATAATTAAAACTAGTGAATTACAGGGAACTCAGTGTTCTATTAGATTATCATTGTGATCTGCATGCATGCCCCAACCTGAGCATATTCCCAGCTGCTTGTATCCTGTTAATCAAAATGGAGCAGCACACACCCAGGTCCTTATCAGTGGGGATGGACAGACAGGAAGGGAGAGTAAGGGAGGTTGGGATTTCTTCATATGAATTTCATACAGGCAGTTGTTTCTCCCTTTCAGTTAGTTTGATCATAAAATCAGCATTATCTATTTTATTTTCTTCAGAGGGCATGAAGTATTCTATGTTGTCTCACTCACTCATGTATTATGTTCTCCCTAGATGAGAGCTTCTGGACCAACATAAAGATCCCCTGCATCGGGAAGGCTGAGCTGGCAGTACCTTACTGGGACAGCATGGAAGCTATACTGAGCTACAGAAGAGATAGCAGCAGCGACAAACATTTATGTTGGAGGCTGACACCAACATAGCCATTGAACATCGGAATACTAAGACTGGAGTCTCTCTAGAGACTGCTGTCCTTGATTGACAGTGTGTTATGGTGTGAGCAGGACTAAGCAGCGCTCCCACACATCCCCTCCCACCTGGGCACCAAGCCATGTCTCCTCTCTCTGCCCTGGGTGTTTTCAGTGGATTGTTCCTTCCTATGTGTCTCGGTGAATACAACACTCACAGTTGTATCCCACGGAAGAGTGTCCTCTACCAGGGTAAGCCCTTCTGTCTCCTCTCCTGCTTTCACATAACAGTGCAGTAAACTGCATCTGTTTCCTCAAATACTAAAACGTTAGCTAATTGACATGTTTGTTTTGCTTCATTTATAACTTGTGTGTGTAATATATATATATATATATATATGTGTCTTGCGAAAGTATTCGGCCCCCTTGAACTTTGCGACCTTTTGCCACATTTCAGGCTTCAAACATAAAGATATAAAACTGTATTTTTTTGTGAAGAATCAACAACAAATGGGACACAATCATGAAGTGGAACGACATTTATTGGATATTTCAAACTTTTTTAACAAATCAAAAACTGAAAAATTGGGCGTGCAAAATTATTCTGCCCCTTTACTTTCAGTGCAGCAAACTCTCTCCAGAAGTTCAGTGAGGATCTCTGAATGATCCAATGTTGACCTAAATGACTAATGATGATAAATACAATCCACCTATGTGTAATCAAGTCTCCGTATAAATGCACCTGCACTGTGATAGTCTCAGAGGTCCGTTAAAAGCGCAGAGAGCATCATGAAGAACAAGGAACACACCAGGCAGGTCCGAGATACTGTTGTGAAGAAGTTTAAAGCCGGATTTGGATACAAAAAGATTTACCAAGCTTTAAACATCCCAAGGAGCACTGTGCAAGCGATAATATTGAAATGGAAGGAGTATCAGACCACTGCAAATCTACCAAGACCTGGCCGTCCCTCTAAACTTTCAGCTCATACAAGGAGAAGACTGATCAGAGATGCAGCCAAGAGGCCCATGATCACTCTGGATGAACTGCAGAGATCTACAGCTTAGGTGGGAGACTCTGTCCATAGGACAACAATCAGTCGTATATTGCACAAATCTGGCCTTTATGGAAGAGTGGCAAGAAGAAAGCCATTTCTTAAAGATATCCATAAAAAGTGTTGTTTAAAGTTTGCCACAAGCCACCTGGGAGACACACCAAACATGTGGAAGAAGGTGCTCTGGTCAGATGAAACCAAAATTGAACTTTTTGGCAACAATGCAAAACGTTATGTTTGGCGTAAAAGCAACACAGCTCATCACCCTGAACACACCATCTCCACTGTCAAACATGGTGGTGGCAGCATCATGGTTTGGGCCTGCTTTTCTTCAGCAGGGACAGGGAAGATGGTTAAAATTGATGGGAAGATGGATGGAGCCAAATACAGGACCATTCTGGAAGAAAACCTGATGGAGCAAAAGACCTGAGACTGGGACGGAGATTTGTCTTCCAACAAGACAATGATCCAAAACATAAAGCAAAATCTACAATGGAATGGTTCAAAAATAAACATATCCAGGTGTTAGAATGGCCAAGTCAAAGTCCAGACCTGAATCCAATCGAGAATCTGTGGAAAGAACTGAAAACTGCTGTTCACAAATGCTCTCCATCCAACCTCACTGAGCTCGAGCTGTTTTGCAAGGAGGAATGGGGAAAAAATGTCAGTCTCTCGATGTGCAAAACTGATAGAGACATACCCCAAGCGACTTACAGCTGTAATCGCAGCAAAAGGTGGCGCTACAAAGTATTAACTTAAGGGGGCTGAATAATTTTGCACGCCCAATTTTTCAGTTTTAGATTTATTAAAAAAGTTTGAAATATCCAATAAATGTCGTTCCACTTCATGATTGTGTCCCACTTGTTGTTGATTCTTCACAAAAAAATACAGTTTTATATCTTTGTTTGAAGCCTGAAATGTGGCAAAAGGTCGCAAAGTTCAAGGGGGCCGAATACTTTCGCAAGGCACTGTATATATGAGATCTCACACACACACACCGTTTGATACTTCATTTTCATTGAGTTGTCTAATGCTTTCCTGTTTTAGACAATCTGAAACTGTTCCGAGAGGAAGGGATTTGGAACTACTCCACTATGTTGGTTCGAGAGGATCTGGGCCTGCTGCTGCTCGGGGCTCGAGAGGCTGTCTATGCCCTGGACATCAATGATATCTCCATCAAGAAGTCTGGGGTAGGGACCTCTGTTTATTACGGCTATTCAGTTATTGTGTTTACTTTATAAGTTATCCTGTGTTATTTGCCTACATGATTTGAATACATCACAAATGGACTACAATAAAAAGGTCTGCTGTACCTTCTTTGTGGTGACCTAATACCAATGCCTTGGAACCATCAAACCATTACCAAGTACAGACTTTGATGTGCAGCTCTCTGTTGTGTCAGGTGTATTGGCGGGTCACTGAGGAGAAACAGAGGGAGTGCACATACAAAGGGAAACACGCCGAAGTAAGTGGCTCCATCAATCACAAAACAATTCTCCCCACAGACAGCTGTGAAGTGGTATGCTGCCAGTTGTTTATGAAGACACTCAATGAAGACAAAACAAACAACCAGATGCACAGTTGAAGTTGCAAGTTTACATACACCTTAGCCAAATACGTTTAAACTCAGTTTTTCACAATTTCTGACATTTAATCCTGTCTTAGGTCAGTTAGGATCACCACTTTATTTTGAGAATGTGAAATGTCAGAATAATAATAGAGAATGATTTCTTTCAGCTCTTATTTCTTTCATCACATTCCCATTGGGTCAGAAGTTTACATACACTCAATTAGTATTTGGTAGCATTAAATTGGGTCAAACGTTTTGGGAAGCCTTCCACAAGCTTCCCACAATAAGTTGGGTGAATTTTGGCCCATTCCTCCTGACAGAGCTGGTGTAACTGAGTTAGGTTTGTAGGCCGCCTTGCTCGCACACGCTTTTTCAGTTCTGCCCACAAATTTCCTATAGGATTGAGGTCAGGGCTTTGTGATAGCCACTCCAATACCTTGACTTTGTTGTCCGTAAGCCATTTTGCCACAACTTTGGAAGTATGCTTGGGGTCATTGTCCATCTGGAAGACCCATTTGTGACCAAGCTTTAACTTCCTGACTGATGTTTTGAGATGTTGCTTCAACATATCCACATAATTTTTGTTCCTCATGATGGCATCTATTTTGTGAAGTGCACCAGTCCCTCCTGCAGCAAAGCACCCCCACAACATGATGCTGCCACCCCCGTGCTTCATGGTTGGGATGGTATTCTTCGGCTTGCAAGCCTCCCCCTTTTTCCTCCAAACATAAAGATGGTCATTACTGCCAAACAGTTGTATTTTTGTTTCATCAGACCAGAGGACATTTCTCCAAAAAGTACGATCTGTCCCCCATGTGCAGTTGCAAACCGTAGTCTGGCTTTTTTATGGCGGTTTTGGAGCAGTGGCTTCTTCCTTGCTGAGCGGCTTTCAGGTTATGTCGATATAGGACTCTTTTTTTATTTATTTTTTACATTGGATACAGATACTTTTATACCTGTGAAGATGCTAGAGGAAACAAGATCCTTTGCTGTTGTTCTGGGATTGATTTACACTTTTCGCACCAAAGTACTATCATCTCTATGAGACAACGCGTCTCCTTCCTGAGCGGTATGAGGGATGATGGAACACTTAAACAACACAATGTAACTCCAAGTCAATCACACTTCTGTGAAATCAAACTGTCCACTTAGGAAGCAACACTGATTAACAATACATTTCACATGCTGTTGTGCAAATGGAATAGACAACAGGTGGAAATTATAGGCAATTAGCAAGACACCCCCAATAATGGAGTGGTTCTGCAGGTGGTGACCACAGACCACTTCTCAGTTCCTATGCTTCCTGGCTGATGTTTTGGTTCACTTTTGAAAGCTGGCGGTGCTTTCACTCTAGTGGTAGCATGAGACGGAGTCTACAACCCACACAAGTGGCTCAGGTAGTGCAGCTCATCCAGGATGGCACATCAATGCGAGCTGTGGCAAGAAGGTTTGCTGTGTCTGTCAGCGTAGTGTCCAGAGCATGGAGGCGCTACCAGGAGACAGGCCAGTACATCAGGAGAAGTGGAGGAGGCCGTAGGAGAGCAACAACTCAGCAGCAGGACCGCTACCTCCGCCTTTGTGCAAGGAGAAGCACTGCCAGAGCCCTGCAAAATGACCTCCAGCAGGCCACAAATGTGCATGTGTCTGCTCAAACGATCAGAAACAGACTCCATGAGGGTGGTATGAAGGCCCGACGTCCACAGGGGGGGGGTTGTGCTTACAGCCCAACACCGTGCAGGACGTTTGGCATTTGCCAGAGAACACCAAGATTGGCAAATTCGCCATTGGCGCCCTGTGCTCTTCACAGATGAAAGCAGGTTCACACTGAGCACATGCGACAGTCTGGAGATGCCGTGGAGAACGTTCTGCTGTCTGCAACATCCTCCAGCATGACCGGTTTGGCGGTGGGTCAGTCATGGTGTGGGGTGGCATTTCTTTGTGGGGCCGCACAGCCCTCCATGTGCCTGCCAGAGGTAGCCTGACTGCCATTAGGTACCGAGATGAGATCCTCAGACCCCTTGTGAGACCATATGCTGGTGCGGTTGGCCCTGGGTTCCTCCTAATGCAAGACAATGCTAGACCTCATGTGGCTGGAGTGTGTCAGCAGTTTCTGGAAGAGGAAAGCATTGATGCTATGGACTGGCCCGCCCGTTCCCCAGACCTGAATCCAATTGAGCACATCTGGGACATCATGTCTCGCTCCATCCACCAACGCCAAGTTGCACCATAGACTGTCCAGGAGTTGGCGGATGCTTTAGTCCAGGTCTGAGAGGAGATCCCTCAGGAGACCATCTGCCACCTCATCAGGGGCATGCCCAGGCGTTGTAGGGAGGTCACACAGGCACGTGGAGGCCACACACACTACTGAGCCTCATTTTGACTTGTTTTAAGGACATTACATCAAAGTTGGATCAGCCTGTAGTGTGGTTTTCCACTTTAATTTTGAGTGTGACTTCAAATCCAGACCTCCATGGGTTGATAAATTTGATTTCCATTGCTCATTTTTATGTGATTTTGTTGTCAGCATATTCAACTATGTAAAGAAAAAACTATTTTAATAAGAATATTTAATTCAGATCTAGGATGTGTTATTTTAGTGTTCCCTTTATTTTTTTGAGCAATGTACTTGCGTACTATTGTTTGTAGAGATGAACGTGGTACCTTCAGGCGTTTGGAAATTGCTCCCAAGGATGAACCAGACTTGTGGAGGTCTACCATTTTTTTGGTCTTGGGTAATTTCTTTTGATTTTCCCATGATGTCAAGCAAAGAGGCACTGGGTTTGAAGGTAGGCCTTGAAATACATTCACAGGTACACCTCCAATAGGCTAATTGACATCATTTGAGCCAATCAGAAGCTTCTAAAACCATGACGTAATTTTCTGGAATGTTCCATGCTGTTTAAAGTCAGCCAACTTAGTGTATGTAAACTTCTTAACCACTGGAATCGCGATACAGTAAATTATAAGTGAAATAATCTGTCTGTAAACTATTGTTGGAAAAATGACTTTCGTCATGCACAAAGTAGATGTCCTAACCAACTTGCCAAAACTATAGTTAACAAGAGATCTGTGGAGTGGTTGAATAACAAGTTTTAATGACTCCAACCTAAGTGTATGTAAACTTATGACTTCAACTGTGCATACATTGAAATCTGTACATTACTATACCAACCTTGACATTTCTCATTCCTGTCCTGTTGCAGATCGAATGCCGTAACTACATCCGGACCCTGCATAAAGTGGATGACAGCACAATGTATGTGTGCGGGACAAATGCTTTCAGCCCCACCTGTGATTACATGGTAATTATAAACTGGGTGGTTCGAGCCCTGAATGCTGATTGACTGACAGCCGTGGTATATTTAAGCAATAAGGCACCTTGGGGGTTTGTGGTATATGGCCAATATATCACAGCTAATTGCTGTTCTTATACACGATGCAATGTGGAGTGCTAGGACACAGCCATTTGCCATGGTATATTGGCCATATACCACAAACCCCAGAGGTGCCTTATTGCTATTATAAACTGGTTACCAAAGTAATTAGAGCAGTAAAAATAAATGTTTTGTCATTCCCGTGGTATATGGTCTGATATACCACAGATGTCAGCCAATCTGCATTCAGGGCTGGAACCACCCAGTTTATAATAGATCGTATACCACGGGTAAGACATTTTATTTTTACTGCTCTAATTACGTTGGTAACCAGTTTATAATAGCAATAAGGAACCTTGGGGGTTTGTGGTATATGACCAATATACACCACGGCGTTGCATCATGCCTAAGAACAGCCCTTAGTGTTGTATAGTGTGGGGTGGCAGTTAGTCTAGTGGTTAGTGTTGTGCCAGTAACGAAAGGTTGCTAGATCGAATCCCCGAGCTGGCAAGGTAAAAATCTGTCGTTCTGCCCCTGAACAAGGATGTTAACTCACTGTTCTCTGGTAAATAAGAATTTGTTCTTAACTGACTTGCCTAGTTAAATAAAATCTAAATATTGGCAATATACCACACCCCCTTGGGGCTTATTGCTTCATTATAAACTGAGTGGTTCCAGCCCTGAGTGCTAATTGGCTGACAGCCGTGGTATATCAGACTGTATATCATGGGTATGACAACATGTATTTTTACTGCCCTAATTACGTTGGTAACCAGTTTATGATAGCAATAAGGCACCTTGGTGGTTTGTGGTATATGGCCAATATACCATGGCTAAGGGCTGTATCCAGGCACTCTGCGTTGTGTGTAAGAACAGCCTTTAGCCGTGCCATATACCACAACACTTTGTGCCTTATTGCATAGGTATAGCTTGGCCTGAACAGGACAGCTAGGACATCTCGGTGTAAGAATAGCTCTGTTGTTTGAAACTATCATGTGACTGCTGTAGTCAGGCAGTTGTCACACTGAATATTTACTGTGAGTGTGAAATGTATGCATACTACAGGCACCTGCACTCTTTATATCTACTGTTAGTGGCTGCGTGTAACTCATTTTGCCCTTTGGAGTTTAGTATAAAGTATATTCCTACCTCTCTCTCACTGAAACAGCTGTGAATGAATACATCTAAATAGTTGCTTTGTTTGTGACTCTGACAGACGTACTCTGAAGGACAGCTGAGACTAGAAGAAGCGCAGGAGGAGGGAAAAGGGAAATGCCCCTTTGATCCCTTCCAGAAATACTCCTCCATCATGGTCGGTATGTACTGTGACTGTCTGTCTGTCTCTAGTTATCTGCTCTCACACAAGGACAGAACAGTGCACCCAGTGAAGTTCAAAGTTCATCAACTGCAAAGTGGGGTTGTGCTATAAGTGCTGCCATGGGACTTGTTTGTAAAGTGAGGGGGTTGGGTCTTTGTGAATTGAACAGTTTAAAAATATATTTTTTTATTATTTTTTAGCTTTTTGGCTGAATGTGTTGCTAGTAGCTTGAGTTACCAGTGGCACAATGAAAGAGATTGCACATGTAATTTTCTAAATGAGTTTTGTTTGACTAATATTTACAATATTATTTACTTTGCTAGAAGATCAATTTTCCTCTGTTGTGATTCTTGTCATGTCTCTGGTCTGCCAGGGAATGACCTCTACTCTGCTACCTCCATCAACTTCCTGGGCTCTGAGCCTGTGGTTCTCCGCAGCTCCTCCTCTGCGCTTCGCACTGAGTTCAAGAGCTCCTGGCTCAACGGTCACCTCACCCTCTCTGTTCATACTTGTGTTATAAACTTGTATACTACTATACACCATGCCTTATGGTGCACACGTGAATAGTATATAGATCTACTAACACTTGAATATGAAGTTAAAATGGCTAAATGTATCCATAGCATTTTACATCTTTGCCTTGAGTAATAGCCTAGATCCTATAGGTCCCTGTGTTTTGAATTATGAAATTGAACTTAAACTGCTGCTGTTAAACAGGTCCGGACAGGTAGCGTAATAAGTGCTCATTATGGTTTATGATTTCAGAGCCCAACTTTGTATACATGGACCTTGTCCCCGAGAGCAATAACAACCCAGAGGGGGATGATGATAAGGTCTACCTGTTCTTCAGCGAGAACGCCATGGAGTATGACTTCTACAACAAGCTCACCGTGTCAAGAGTTGCTCGTGTCTGCAAGGTAGCAACTTGCTCCAAATGTACATGGGTTTTTAAATATAAAGGACAGTATGTGTACCCTGTTTAAACAGTGCAGGTGTATAATGTGTGCATGTGTCCTCTCTCCAGAAGTATTCACTTGTTTGACTAGAACCAATGTTGTCTCTCACACTGTGTAGGGGGATATGGGTGGGCAGCGGACGCTCCAGAGGAAGTGGACGTCATTCCTGAAGGCTCGCCTGGACTGCTCCCTGCCAGAGCCCAGCCTGCCATATATTGTACAGGATGTCTTCCTGCTCAAAAACGATGACTGGCGCAAAAGTGTTTTCTATGCAGTGTTCACTCCCCAGTCGTGAGTAGTCTGTAGAATCCAGTGGTTTTAGAGTTGACAACATTGTTTCAGTGGGAAATGGACTGTTTCTAATCTGCGTGATATTCTGACTTGGTTGCTTTAAGCACATGTTTACCATAATCCTTCCTGACCAGGAAAAACCCCAGGCGGGCTAACTCTAACTAGGGCCTAGGGTATTTCCCACGTGTTCAGGAAAAACATAGGGCCCTAACCATGATATACTTCAGGTTTGAAAACATCAAACATGTTTTTCTGACTGTCTGCACTAGGAGCTCGTCCGACATGTCTGCAGTGTGTGCGTACAGTGTGTCGGCCATCGGAGACGTGTTTGATAAGGGGAAGTTTAAGACGCCAGTGACTGTGGAGACTTCCCATGTGAAGTGGGTCATGTACAGTGGAGAGGTGCCCACCCCAAGACCTGGAGCTGTATGTCCCATTTTAATATAATTGTGAAGATCTAAATGGTTTAGGGCCACAAAAGGAAAGTATCTACTTTTTTTACAGTTCAGCTACTAACTCAGTAATAAATGTATTATTACCACTCATAAATCTATTTTCTTCAGTGCATTAACAACGCAGCACGGACCCTTGGGATGGAGCGCTCCCTGGACCTGCCAGATAAGACCCTGCAGTTCATCAGGGACCGGCCCCTCATGGACGATGCCGTGCACCCGCTGACCGGCCGTCCGCTGCTGGTCAAAAGGGGAGACCTGTTCACACGCCTGGTGGTGGACAGCGTGCTAGCTCTGGATGGGGAGACATACGCAGTCATGTTCATCGGCACAGGTACTGAACAGAACATACACATCCCCAAAACAGACTTGTTCTTCTGACTCCCGCCTGAACAGCTAATCAAATGGCTACCCAGACTAGTTGCATTGCCCCCTCCCCCCTCCCCTTTTTAACCCTGCTGCTTTTCTGTTTATTATCTATGCATAGTCACTAACTCTACCTACATGTTCATATTACCTCGACTAACCGGTGCCCCCACACATTGACTCTGTACCGGTACTCCCTGTATATAGCCTCGCTATTGTTGTTTTACTGCTGCTCTTTAATTATTTGTGACTTTTATTTCTTATTTTTTACTTAAACCTCATTGTTGGTTAAGGGCTTGTAAGTAAGTGTTTCACTGTAAGGTCTACACCTGTTGTCTTCGGCACATTTGACTTGAATAGATCTGACAATGACATGGGCCTTCTCTCCCCACAGAGAACGGCTATGTGCAGAAGGCAGTGAACTATGCTGGCGAGATGTTCATCATTGAAGAGATACAACTGTACCAGACCCCAGAGGCTATCAGGACCCTGCGTCTCTCCAGCACGGTAACAATCACCCAGTCAATCAATTAAAACTTGATTTTAAATAGCTCTTTTAAACAAATTTGTTACCGAGTACTTATCAGCCCCTCTGGTTTAAACACCCAATCAAGGTGCAGCACCATTTTACAAAACATACCAACTTTTTATTGATATCCATATGGTCGTTCATATGTCAACATAAGGATTTAACTAGATCAATGTCAGTTTGTTGTCTCCTGGCATTTCTGCAGACAGATGGTTACTCATTTACTATTTATTTCCTAAGCACTTACAATAGAGCATTCAAGGAGAATGGCACCTGGTCATTGCCGTTACTAACCATGGATGAAGTAGGCTCATTGAGCTGCTGACACTCATGTGGTATTGGTTGTGTTCTTGTTTCCCCAGGGTCAGCTGTATGCAGGCTCTGAGTATGGAGCTGTGCAGATGCCTCTGAGTGAATGTGGCCGTTATGAGTCTTGTCTGGACTGTGTCTTAGCCAGAGACCCTTACTGTGGCTGGGACCTCTCCACTGGCCTCTGCTCTGCTGTGGCCAGCTCACCCTTTGCCTCAGTCCCCACGTACGATCCAACACACACATACCTTTCTAGTAATGTGATTTAGAATTTCAGTATACCATATTTATAGTCTTTCTTTTTCAGGAACATGATTCAAAGTCTAAAAGATGGTGACATCTCACAATGTCCGAAATCAGGTAAATGGATTTCAATATTTAATTGTTCAGGGCCCAGCACACTATCAACAAATGACAGTACAGTCCAGTCCAACTGTAGTTACTACTTACTTTGTTTGTGTGTGTATTGCAGAGACGATGAAGCCAGAGAACTACACCTTAGTTCCTGGCAACAACATCAAGCTGCCGTGTCAGCCTGACTCCAACCTGGCACAGGTACAGTGGCTCTTCTCAGGGCAACTGCTGCTGTCTGATACCAAGTACTACATCTACAATGGGGGTATCCTCATTCTCAATGCCTCTGCCGCCAACACCGGCCAGTACACCTGTGAGTCTGTTGAGCAGGTGAACAGCCGACCATACACCAGGACTATGGCAGTCTATCAACTGTTGCCCCACACTAACCTAGATGAGGAGAGTGAGACGATGACAGAGTCCCCCCATAGTCACAGTACCCCATTACCAGATCTCCTGAAGGTAACAGAGAAGCCAAAGGCTTTGGATCCCCTTCCCCCCCCTGAGTCACAGTGTGAAGACGGCAGGGTGGTAGGCCTGCAGGTGGTGGTGGCGCTCCTCTCTCTGATGCTGGTTGGTCTAGTAGCCTGGAGTCTGTATAAAGGATGCTTTAGAAGCAGATTCTCAGAAAACTCAAGCGCTGGCCAGGTGAAAAGGCCGTCGGATGACTACATGCAAATTCAAAACAATATAACTTCAGAGTTCAAGCTGCTGGGACCTACACCCAGTCTCAGTGCTAACAAGAATCAAAATGCTATCATAGCCTTCAAAGGGAATGGGGAACACCACTTCTCTCCTGGAAGCAATATTTCCACTGTGGATGGTTTGGGGTACATTGATGATGAGTCAGAGATCTGACCATCAGTGTTCACCGCTCTCTCACCAGGCAGCTGATTTAAGACACTAGCGCAATGACAAGCTCTGTACACTGAACTTGTTTTGGAATTGTCCTTAACATTTTCCCACCACTACATCTCCCTAGATTGAATTTATTTTGTTTAGTCATTGCATAAGGCGAATACATTGTACATCCCTTTGTTAAATATTATTTTGTATTGTCATGTATATTGCAAATATTTATTTATATTCATGTAATTACGTCATAACCAGGATGTGATATCTAAAGTAAATAAGCCCATAATACTAATGTGGTGTACATAGTTAAGATCTACAAATATTCTAAGCATTTCATTCTACGGACCAGTAATGATTACTCCAAACCTTTTTAAGTAGATCAAAACAGCCATGGACCAAATACAAATAATTAAACACTCTCTTGACTTAGGTCTTGTTTAAAATGTCTCTCAGAACCAACTGAATTATAGCAACATGTTTTCTCTTCTTTTTCACCAGCAGCACTTTGTCATTACACTGTGTTGCTTCACATTTCATGTAAAATAAATAATTTAGAGATCAATGTTTTGAGTTAAAGGCAGCTATCATTATCGTAACTCAATCAACAGTTCATATTGTCAAAACCACAGCTTTCATTTTGGTCATTCCTATTAGGAATTGTATCATTACTTCACCAGTCAAGAGGTTGTTTTCATTCCTCATTAGATTCCAACACATTATTTAGTTAATCTGACCGGTGGGAATTCTGCTGTCATCTCCATGTAACAATATCAAGGGGTTTACCTGCCCAAGGGGTATATTTAAGTGTTGGATACTCTAGCAACTGATGTAATGTCACTTATTTCACTGGGGGAAAAAATTATATTATATAATGATGGACAAATATGGTGGGCTGTGTTGGCCCAGCCAGCCATTGTCATGTATGGGTATGGAGTTTTGTACTGTATATTATTGGAAAGGATACACTAAAACATAATTGTCGATGAAAAAGCTGAATAACACCACAGTCAGGTCTGAAATATATTTTTTAGGTTTGTCACTGCAGCAACACATTTGATGCATTTAAGAATATATTCTCAGTATGACAAGCATTAGACAAGCAAAAAAAAAATCTGAATAAACCTCATGGCAGTTTACCCTGGAGAGGGACACTTGAATATGAAATATATATCAGTTGTATACTCAGTGGCTGCCGCTCTGCCAGACCTATTGTAAACAAGGCTCCAGTCTGGAACGAGTTGTGATGCAGCATTAAGAGTGCTGCCACAACAGGGCACTGACCACCAAAAGCAAACAAGAATAAAATAGCTCAGTGCACCACACAGGATGAGTGAGGGGGAGAAAAAGGCTCTGGTTGAATGAGAAGGATACAGTATTCCTTGGAGAAGTCTTCAAGCAATACAGTGGTAAATGTCTCATTGGCTCAGTTACACTGAAACATGTAGCAGTACTTAAGGCGACAGTCAGGCAAACCATTTTCTACATGCAAGTACGATTAAGGCGGGTTTAGTTTTCAGAAACAAGGCAAAAGCAGATCAAGAAGGTATAAACCAGAAACACTTGGTGCAGTGATAAATTAAAACCGTGCACTATATAAACTCTCATATCTACAGCTGCAAGAGGAGAACCCTGATCCTTCATTCATGTCCAGTAGCATCAAAGCTAAGTTGATTTCATGGAGTACAGTCATAACTTGAATTGGCAAGAATTGATCACTGAATATGGCTGCCAAAATGAATCCAAAGACAACTTTGGAATCACCTTGCTTCTTTTGTCTCATATTTTAAAGATAAGGCACAAGCCTTTGACGTAGCAATTTTCTTAGTCTCATTGTTGCTACGGTACATAAACCATTTTAGAAGATACCTTTTTACTTGAAGGATCAGATTCATATTGTGGAACATACTAAATGTAAACAGGTGCAATGGAATGGATCATATTTTGAATATCCATCAAATCTTTTCAACAATAAGGATGATATGCTTTTCCCTCAAAGATAAACAGTATAATAGTAGCCTCTATCAATCTTAAAGTACTGCTGAATAAAATCAGCTAATTCTCTTAAAATTCCAGCTCTGCATTTCATATTGTTAAAAGTGAGATTGTTCTAGTATGGTGTGCTGGACAAGTGTTCATCCAGCCTGCCTGCCATGGAGAAAGTGCTCTGTCTCCATCTAGAGTCCACTTAGGGTATCACCAGGGGCCATTGTCGGGGTAGCTTGGCACATCAGCAGGGTATTGGGGAAGGCTTGGGCCAGTTTCAGTGACAGCATTGAAGCCGGCCTCTCTCACGGGAGCGCTCTTCCAGAGTCCAGTGGTCCACTCTTCCTGTGCACGCTCAAAGCTGCCCCCTCCACCACGGTACAGCCTGTGAACCTGATGGGAACAGAGCAGACAAACCAACCAGTCATGCTAGTTTATTCTCTTTATCTGCCTACAATGAGTGTATTGTCAAAATGGCTGAGTATTTTTCTTATTTGTGTGTGTGTTTCCATGTGCTTGTGCATTTTTCAGGTGTGTTTGTTGGACTCACCCTAATGAGAATCAGTCCCATTAACACAGTCACTAGAGTGAAGAGCAGAGCCGAGAATAGCATGACTACAGCAGAACCCACGTTGTTTCTGAAAAACGGCACTGTTGCGATCCAACCACTTTAGAGGTTCCTCCGTGGTGGAGCAGTGGGGTTAGTATTTGTTAATGGCATGAATTACAAACTTGAGTTTTTCACCAATCATAGCATGACACAATGCAGTGAGTAAAATGAAGGTGATTGATAATCTACAGGATCTTTATTGCTAAGCTGTGAAGATTTTTCTATATTCTTGAGGTGAAATAATTGACAAGCCATTCAGATAGCAGCCAGTCATAAACAGTGCCTTCCAGACTGATTAAATATTTCTACTCACCAAGCACCCCAACCAGAGAAGCCCACAGTTTGAATGAGAGCGAGAACACACTGCAGAAAGAAGATGAAGAAGAAGGCCATGAAGTTGAAAGAACTGTCAGCCCTGGGAAAGAGAAAGGGAGATATGGAGTCAGTTAAGAAAAGGTATTTGGAGTGCGAAATTATGGATGTTCGCATTAATGTTTGTTGAATGGACCTTACCGGAAGGCCTTGTAGAGAGGTCTAAACCAGCAGGTGTAGCTGCACGGACTGAAGAGGAGAAGCCAGAGAAGGGAAAGGCCAAAATTGGCTCCACTTCCCCCCCCTGCCCACCAAGCTATGCATGACACCACGTTCACACACAGTGTGACTGAATACACTACAGAAAGAGAGACAGGAAGAATAATGTAAAATTGGCCTCGCTCGAGAGCATCAAACTGAATGCTGGCAACTGCCGACTGACTGAAGATCTATAAATCACCCGTCATAAATAACGACTCATTATTATTTGTAGATCAGTCAGTCACAATGTAGCACTATAACTGTTTAGTGGGAGCTTCATGAAATGGGTTTCCATGGCCAAGCATCCACACACAAGCCTAAGATCACCATGCGCAATGCCAAGCATTGTCTGGAGTAGTGTTTTGATGTGAGTGGTGTGAAAAACCTGCACAGAGCCCTGACCTCAACCCCAACCCCTTCTAACAACTTTGGGATGAATTGGAAAGCCGACTGCGAGCCAGGCCTAATCGCCCAACATCAGTGCCTGACCTCCCTATTGCCTTGTTGCTGAATCGAAGCAAGTCTCCGCAGCAATGTTCCAACATCTAGTGGTAAGCCTTCCCAGAAGAGTGGAGGCTGTTATAGCAGCAGAAGGGGGACCAACTCCATATTCATTCCCATGATTTTGGAATGAGATGTTCGAAGAGCAGGTATCCACATACTTTAGGCCATGTAGTGTACATTGCGGGTTTGATACTCTCAAACCCGGCCATTCTCTCAGCTTGGAATGAAGTTACTGCCCAGTTCCCACAGTAGGACTATGTAACTCAAATGTCTTTGGTGTAACTCACACATCCAGAGGTTGTAGACCCGGCGTACCAGCTGTCGGTGCGGGGCTGGGATCTCCTCCTCCACATTCTGATAAAAGCAGGGCTTGATTCTCAGGAACTTAGGCAGTGGGGGAAAGTTGTTGACCCGCTCTGAAAACAGGAAACAGATTATTATATGTGGGAGAACGGGATGTCAGTGCAGAAATTTCACAACAAAAAATTGAATACGGTGACATTTTAGGAACATGACAAAATGGAATTGCACAATAGTGAAAGTGTTCAGAGTTATTAGTTGATCCTTATGTCTACAATCAATAATTGAACTAAGAGTATGTCATGGCTAATTTAATTTAAAAAATGGTGTCACTTATGATCTCATGAGCATGCATTACTTGTTGCAGGTACATGTTATGTTTCATTACGAACATAATTGAATTGTTTACTTAAAGACATCAATTGCAAAATATTTAGATACAAACCTGTCATCATGAAATCCTGTGTCCTTTCCTGCAACATAACACAAATAATTGGCATACTTTACATCTCAAACATTCAAAGAGAAAGTAACAATATTTATATGGGAACTTGCAGTATGATTCACATCTAATCAACAACAACAAAATGATATCAAGATAATGACTAAATTTACATGAATGAGATCTGGGTATGCTAGGAGGTACCGATCATTTTCTAGTAAACTCGTGATAAACCAATGACTGTATATGATAACCCCCGTTTAAAAGATAAGCCTACCCTTAACCACTTTGTAAAACAGAAGAAAGCTAGTTATGTTTTTCGGAAAACATTAGACCCCACGTGAAATAAAATGCCTGACTACAGTAATGTTAGCTAGATAGCTAACGGCTAGCAACGTTAAAGTGATGGGACAGATTGTTATACAAATCTTTGATGATGGTTTGTTAGCGAATTGTCACAGAAAGGTCAGCTGATGAGTTGATACAGGCATATAGTTGTTAGCAGATTCAATATTAAATAAATAAATATATTAACGTAGTTTCTTGTTTTTCTAGCACCTACCTGAAAACCGCTTACTCCAGCTCGTTTAGGGATGCGTCGTCAACTAAGACTCAAGTTCCGTGGAAGCCACAGCAATGCATTGAGGGAGTGGTAGTTCTACAAAGGTCGCAGAAAGACACATTGGAATACAATTTTTCGATTGTTAAACTACAGATCCCGTAAACGATAGAGGGCGTAGACAGGAGACGTGTGACTACAATGCCAGCGCCATCTATGCTACAGAGAGGGATGATTATTGTCCCGCACAAGAGAACAGCTATTTTATGACAATGAATTATCTTGTCAGGCTGTACAGTGCAGTATTATGTTCAATGCACACAATATGCTGACTGTAACGGTGATATCCCACAGTCAAAGTCCTAATATTTGTTTAAACTCCACATAGTTATGTTCTGTGGCTGTCACTGAGTAGGCTGATACTCCATTTCATGGGTGCACAATCCATATGTCAGGCTGTAGAGTGCAATATGAATGTCTAATACACACAATTGACTGACTGGGGTGGTGATTTTCCAAAGTCAGCCCCACAATAAGAGCTAAGAAGATAATAGATGTGTAAACATTTGAAAATTGTGTTCTGTGGGTATCACTGAAAAGTAGTGAACTACATGTAGTTCAACTAGTAAGTTCATTTAATTTTGCTTTAGCTTGTTGGTAGTTGAACTTAATTCAAATCTTTGTAGTGTTTTCAGTAGTTAGCAAAAAAGTTATAACATAGTGGTGTAGCTAACAATTGGAACCTCACACTACTTATTTAGCTAAAATAATATAAAATATGGTTAAGTTGGCGAGAATTGCCTGTCCTTTTCGACATCAGACCTGCCTAATTCTCACTTGAAACATAGTTACAGTGTTTAATAGGATAATTACACAGCCCAGAGTGATCTGTTTTCGCAATTTGTAGTCTATAACATTTCAGATTTAGGTGTGATCATTTTTCACAAAAAGTAGTTTGGATGTTGTGAACTACTTTTTCAAAGTATATTTAGTTATGTAAACTACATGTTTCTTAAGGGTCGCTTTAGTGTAGCTTAACTTCTTCCAGTGTGAAGTAATTGGCAGCTACCTCCCTGATCTTGAGTATTACATAATACACTCCTTTTTAAATAATGTGATTTATTCTGCCAAACAAAATCAAACAGATTCCACTATTGTTACTCATGCTAATGTTGTTTACGACAAATTGGTGGGAGGGAGTTCTTGAAGTTTGTAGGAGTGGAAGTTCGTTTTTGTGAAGTTATTTTTGTTTTGTTTTAGTTAAGTTACCTCTACTTAATCGTATGGAGTTTCCTTTTGTCACCCCATATAGTTGGTGGCGACAATGCTCCAGAAATATTGGATCCAAATCTCCGTGAAACCCCACGGACGAAGAAGAGTTCTGGCCAATCAGCAAAGTATTCTGAGGAGAGCGACATACTCCCGCCAAATCTGACTGAAGACAAGCGCGAGGCAGTAAGGAGTTTCAAAGGGATCGTGTGTGAGATGCGGAAAGAGTAACATGTAGCTACTTAGTCTTAAAAAATAGTAAAACACAGTCAATTGTATATTATATTTAGCAGAATAACAGTGTTACTCTGGAAGACCTATCAATATTGCGACATCATATGGTTTTGTTATATTGCTACTGTTTTCCGCACAAGGATATCAAAAGTGAGGGAAGTTTCGGATGGTGATGCTGGCGGCGGAAGATCCATCCGTGGACGGGCATTTAGCATCCACTCCACGGAGGAGAGGTAGCGATGATATTTATATTTTAACCTTTCAAATGTTTTTGGAATTTAGTTATATACTTTTAAATTATTATTTATCTTTCAGTTTGCCTATGGCCACATAGTCAACAAAAAACTTCTGCCTTAATACATTAGCTAGCTACTATAACTAGCTAACGTTAGTTAACACGACATTAAGGTTAACTACTACGTTAGTTACTGTACAGTACACTAACGTTAACTGTTATAGTAGATAGCTAACGTTAGCGAATTAACGTTTTTATTAGCCAACCCCTCAACATTTCCAAGTATGTAGTGAAGTGTAAAATGTGGGTTTATGTACGCTTGAAGTTCACCTAGCTTGTATAGCTAACTATATGATCAATATTTTCTGAAATGAATCTAACTTTACTGTAACTTAGTTAGCTAACGTTATTCTTTATAGTTAACTATTCATCAGCCAGCTAACTAAGCAAGTTAGAATTGGTGTCAACCTTGTAGCGTGCTGCTTGCCCATGGCCTTCAGCTAACTAACGTTAGCTAGCAAGCTAATGTGCACCGAAATGATTGAACAGTGTATTGGTAGTTTTGCTCACCAGCTTGTTGATAACAGTTAACGTTAGTCGGAAAATATCATTTCGATTAGACATTGAGTTACAACACTGCCCGCTCGACAGCTAGAACCATTGACAATGGTTCATTTAATGGTCAATGACATTGTACTGCTGCATTTACTCATAAAGTAAAAGTGCATTGTAAAACAAAGTCCATCTAACGTTAGCTATGAGTGATGAGGGGGGATGGTTGTTGGATTGTCATCTTATCTCCCTCACTTTGTTTTGGTTACAGGTATGGGTGGCAATCAAACCTAGCAATGCCAACAATACGCTTGTTTTGGTTACTTTAACAAACGGAATTTGTTTATTTTACTTTGAGGCTAACCCTGTTCTCACCACCGTTAAATCTGTGAGTGTAGCCACAGCCGGGCTTTTACACTTGGCTTATATTCACCGAATGGCGGGAGAGAAAAGCAAACACCTCGCTTTACTTATCCCGATGACTTGTGCCATCCTCTCCTAGGTTTTTTTTATTTGTGATCCACCGACTTGATTCGGTATTATGTAGCAAAATGAAATTGTGTTTTTTTACATTGGATAAAAGTAGACTCAGAGCTACACAATTGTATATCATACACTGCATATTAGAAACAATGGGAAAGTAATTCTGCTTTGAAAGTTGATAAACCCCACCTTTTGAGAAAATGTTACTTAAATGTTTTGGTAAACCTACTGGAGAGCTCTTTAGTTTGGGTTATGTGAAAGAAGTGCTATAACCCCCAAACACATCTTGTTAAGTGGATGGGTCTCTACAGAAGGTGTAAACAGTACAGTGTAATGGTTACTTGCATAGTAGCAATATCAAAAAAAGAGTGTCAATATAAAGGAGGGAAAAAAAGGGCCAATGCCAGTAGAGAAAGAACAAAATAATATACCGTATGAACAAAAACATCAACATTATCAGTGATACTGGTGAAAGATGAGGTAGTTATATGTATACAATCAGGGGTAAAGTGGCTGAGCAGCAGGATAAAAAAAAATAGATAGTAGCAGCAATGTATGGCGTGTGTGTTAGGAGAGTCATGTGAATGTCCATAGAGGCACTGCAGATAGTGCTGATGACTGGGAACTCACTAACATTAGGCTATAACTAGCAATGCAAATTGCTTTCTGAGATAATATTACTACACAGATCATACACTTAACGGTAATGTTAGCTAGCTAGCAAGCCAGCCACCTAACTTTAGCTAGCCAGCTAACAGTAAGCTTTGACTTACAATGAA
Organism: Oncorhynchus kisutch; assembly: GCF_002021735.2. NCBI lineage: Eukaryota > Metazoa > Chordata > Actinopteri > Salmoniformes > Salmonidae > Oncorhynchus > Oncorhynchus kisutch. Next base: position 20,191,532 of record NC_034183.2, on the reverse strand, counting down.
AACAACTTTCTGACTATTTGAAACGTATAGTATCTGAAACTGTAGCTAGACTCTTACCCGTATACATCGATGAATGCTTCACGGCAGACTGCAACCCCTTTCATTAAGTAAGACGTCCTGTGTCGTTTCCGTTTTGTTTGTACAGCTCGCTTGCTTGGCCCGTTATCAAGTCACTCTGGTTCACACTGCAATGCCATAAGAATCATCTGATATTTCTCCCTCTGTTACAGATGCCATGGTTGCCCTTAGTTTGAAGATGTAATCCAAAGACGGGTGTTTTATACAACAGCCTTCTGTGTTCCCTTAATAACGACTCCCTCTGCATTTGCAAACAAATGCCAGAATTATATTAATCTCTATCATACTCTGATTCTACCAAACATTTAACTGATTTCAAAACTCTTTCAACTTTTTCCGTGACAACACTGTTGATCACCGTTTCTTCCCCATCACTGTCATTAGAAGACTACAATGTCTTTGATGAAAATGTTTTTATACCTAAATCAGGGATTTCCTAATCGTCTGATTCATTTTCAGTCAGAGTCAGCATGGTACGATCGTCCTCCTGAAAGTAGTCCATCACAACTTTTTCCCTCTGCCCTTTGTCGATAGTGCCTGATAAATTCAGGGCAGCAATGTTGTTGAGAGCATTAGCAGCCCATTTGCTGTTCTCCATCGCTAATGTTATATCTTTTGAAAAAAAACTGCAGTAGAATGGATTATCTACACATAACGAGCAGCTCATTTTATAGACAGAAGATGCTACGCGGCAGACCAATCCTAAACTCTCTCGGCATGTCCGGCCCACTCATTATCTCAGCCGATCATGGCTAGCGAGAAAGCTGCTGTCTTTTTATGTGGCTAAACCAACTAGGCCCGTACTTTAACAACTTTATTTGCATTTACAGATGGCATATAGGTTTGTTATTAAGGCACGTGAAAGTTCAAATCTTCCAGAAGGCATTTCTGCCAAAAAAAACATTTTGATAATAATAAAAAAAATCTATAAACGTTCAAATGCCTTTCCTGTGAAGTCGTGACTTGCGATGATATGCCCAGTTTCCTGAAACGAGTCACATTTGATTTAACATTATATTTTAATTGAAGTGGCAGTCCATTTACTTGATAAGTATGTGCGAAGTCTAACTTAGCCGTTTCCTAATTGACTGACATGTATTTATTATTTCATTCCTTAAATAACCTGGATGCATTTGTTAAACTAACCATATGAGTAAACTAAGGACTAGCCTATAGCATGAATACAATTGAGTGGGGGGGATAAAGCAGTTAGTGTTTAAGTCATACAGTGTTGTGACTGTTTGTGTGGTTTGAACATATGAAGGTACTGCACATAATTCTTTGTTCCAGTGACAGAGTTGTGCAGCAATTAAAGTGACACAACTTGTTTGCAACTGGAAATATTTCTGTATTGCAAAACAGTCTGTTTGAGGACTGAAGGATTGCTTGTGGGATTGTTGTTATCTTATCTCCCTCACATTGTTTTGGTTACAGGTATGGATGGCAAAGTCAAACCCAGCAATGCCAATAAGAAGCTTGTTCAGGGTAAGTGAACCTCAGGTGTTTTGAATGCATATTACCTCCATATACTATTTGCCAGATTTCTGCTCGACCGATGTCACAACTTCCCTTTACCTGGCAATAGATAACAGTAAAACTCCAGTCAACATGTTTAAAAAGGTCAAAGGTGATGCCAAATCTTGGAATTTTATGTTTTTAAACTAGTACTTTGTGTTTTAAGTTGTAATTGTGGCTGAAATGTTGTGTGCTGCTATTTTGGCCAGGTCTCTCTTGTATAATAGATTTTTAATCTCAATGAGACTAACCTGGTAAAATAAACAATTACATGGTTTTATTTTGCTAAAGGAGAATGATACATCATAACATAATGCTATCAAACTATAAAAAAAATATATATTCAGAGATTCTAATTTAGTAAATTATATTACAATTAATACAATTCTTTAATTTAGTGTCTTTGCTTTCATTGTTTTCCCAAATACTTTTAAAGATAAATTGGATATAGTCCAACTTGAAAATCTGTGATAATAAATTGTATTTTCTCCTCAGCCCGCCTTCCATTTAAGCGTCTGAACCCAGAGCCCAAAGAGACCAGTGAACCCAAAAGAACTCGTGCCCTTCCCTGCCCAGAGCCTGGGCTCTCAGATGGGGAGAATGAATCTGAAATTTCCCCGCTACCCATGCGTCACGGACCAGCATTGGTTAACGGCCGCGGACCCCTGGATGGATTCATGAGTCACAGCAGCCGAACTTTCCCTGCCAAAATAATAGTTGTTCTCACTGAGGACTTCAATTCAACTGACCCTCTAAAACAACAACCTGCAACACCCATTTCTGCCTTGTGTCCTCCCACAAAAAACAACCACCAAAGCAAAACCCTGAGTGCTGTAACGGCCACCAAAACAGACCACACTGCCAAAACAGGGCAATTAGACTGCAAGGTGGGGGATGAACAGGATGGGGAGGAGGAGCAGGAAGGGGAGGACACTGCATCAATCTCACAGCTAGATACAACACAGGGATCTGACATAGAGGAAGAGTCTGTCAACCCTGATATGTCCAGTCATGGGAATGGGTCCATGCTGTCTCCTTCATCCACCAGCTCTCTGTCAGCGGCCGAGAGCTCCCCAGAGGCTGTCAGGACGGAGAACAATCGTACTGTCATGGTGAGTACCGACTCGCAAATCAGATTCAATAATCATTCAATGTCTGTCATCAGGGATCTTTGTGTAAATGTACACAGCAGAAAGCTTTTAAATTAATACGTGATCTATCTTACCTTCTCTCTTTACAGGAGCCACATTCCACCCCTAAAATAGAGCAGAAAACAGTGAAAAGACTCTCTATAAAGGTATAATGAGCTGTGATAGATTGCTTCTGTATTTCACTGCTAAGTGGCATAATTTTGCATCCCAATTACTTTTAATATCTACATCAAAATACTTATCTGAAGCTGAGTTTATTTCCTCTCTTCATAGAGTTTGCAGGAGCAAGCGGAAAGGCTACACCAGCGCCAAGAGAGAGAGCGGCAGCGGGAGGAGGCTAAAGTGGTTAAAGAGAAGAAAAAAGAGGAGGCTCGCAAACTGAAAGAGGAGAGAGAGAGGGAAAGAAAGGAGAAAAGGGAGAAAGAAGAGTGTGAAAAAAGAGGGAGAAAAGAAAAAGAGGAAAAGGAAAAAGCAGAGAAATTAAGAGCGAAAGAGGAGCATCGCAAATCAAAGCAAGAGTGAGTGTTGCTTGATCGAAAACCACCTAGAGCTACAGATCTGAAATGTCTTGTTACTTTTATATTGACTTGACTGGAAACATTTGATTGAATGTTTTTTATTTTTATTAAAGCAAATGTAATCCTTGCAATTTAATTAAACGTGATATAATTTCCCCCAGGGCAAAACTTGAAGGCAAGAGAAAGAAAGAGGAGGAGAAACGTTTGAAAGAAGAGAAGGATGTGAGTTGAAAAGGGATGTTCCTATTTTTTAAACTGGAGTCTAATGTCTGACATTTGACGGTTGACAATTGCCATGTCATTGTAACCGACCTGATAATACATCTGGAAATGTTCTATTCAGAGGCTCAAAGCAGAGAAAGCAGAGATAACAAGATTCCTACAGAAACCGAAGACTCCTCAGCAGGCCACAAAGGTAAGATAACTCTGACTGGATTGAAAAAGAAAACATAATCTTAATCATAAAATAGTGGCATGTTAATTTAATCTGTAACTTTCCTTCCTTCTGTCCCTCCCACCTCAGACCCTTGTGTCTGCCTGTGGAAAGTTTGCTCCATTTGAGATAAAGGAGCACATGGGTCTGGCGCCGCTGACACGTGTCCAGTGTGAGGAGGCAGTCCTGGATGAACTGGACCGGTACCTGGCTAAGCCTGATGGAAGCCTGCACGGCCTGAGGGACTGGACCAGAAATGAGCCCCGCAGATCAGGCCCAACCAAGCCCAGAAGCACAGACTCTATGAGGTGAGACCATCACACCCTAAAAATCAATTGTTGCGTGGCCATGATGGCAACAATAGGTGCTTTGAATTGCTGAACTCTTGACATTTTGTGAAACTACAAAGAATCTGCGATTTCCTACAGTAAAGAGGCTGTTTCTACATTGAAAAAAATACATAAAGGCAACATGTAAAGTGTTGGTTTCATGAGCTGAAAGAAATATCCCAGAAATGTTATATATGCACAAAAACCTTATTTCTCTCATTTTGTGCACAAATGTGTTTACCTCCCTGTTTGAGCAAGATCAAATAATCCATCCACATGAAGGGTGAGGCATATCAACAAGCTGAATAAACAGCATGATCATTACACAGGTGCACCTTGTGCAGGGGACAATAAGAGGTCGACCGATTATGATTTTCCAACGCCGAAACCGGTTATTGGAGGCCAATGCCAATTTAAAAATAAATTAAACAAAAACATGTATGTGTAATAATGACAATTGCAACAATACTGAATGAACACTTATTTTAACTTAATATAATACATTAATAAAATCAATTTAGCCTCTACAGTGGGGCAAAAAAGTATTTAGTCAGCCACCAATTGTGCAAGTTCTCCCATTTAGAAATATGAGAGGCCTGTAATTTTCATCATAGGTACACTTCAACTATGACAGACAAAATGAGGGGGGGGGGGTCCAGAAAATCACATTGTAGGATTTTTAATGAATTTATTTGCAAATTATGGTGGAAAATATGGCAATGACAGAGGTCAAATGTTTTCTGTAAGTCTTCACAAGGTTTTCACACACTGTTGCTGGTATTTTGGCCCATTCCTCCATGCATATCTCCTCTAGAGCAATGATGTTTTGGAGCTGTTGCTGGGCAACACAGACTTTCAACTCCCTCCAAAGATTTTCTATGGGGTTGAGATCTGGAGACTGGCTAGGCCACTCTAGGACCTTGAAATGCTTCTTACAAAGCCACTCCTTTGTTGCCTGGGTGGTGGATCATTGTCATGCTGAAAGACCCAGCCACGTTTCATCTTCAATGCCCTTGCTGATGGAAGGAGGTTTTCACTCAAAATCTCACGATACATGGCCCCATTCATTCTTTCCTTTACACGGATCAGTCGTCCTGGTCCCTTTGCAGAAAGACAGCCCCAAAGCATGATGTTTCCACTCCCATGCTTCACAGTAGGTATGGTATTCTTTGGATGCAACTCAGCATTCTTTGTCCTCCAAACCTGACGAGTTGAGGTTTTACCAAAAAGTTATATTTTGGTTTCATCTGACCATATGACATTCTCCCAATCTTCTTCTGGATCATCAAAATGCTCTCTAGCAAACTTCAGACGGGCCTGGACATGTACTGGCTTAAGCAGGGGTACACGTCTGGCACTGCAGGATTCGAGTCCCTGGCGGCGTAGTGTGTTACTGATGGTAGGCTTTGTTACTTTGGTCCCAGCTCTCTGCAGGTCATTCACTAGGTCCCCCCGTGTGGTTCTGGGATTCTTGTGATAATTTTGACCCCACGGGGTGAGATCTTGCGTGGAGCCCCAGATCGATGGAGATTATCAGTGGTCTTGTATGTCTTCCATTTCCTAATAATTGCTCCCACCATTGATTTCTTCAAACCAAGCTGCTTACCTATTGCAGATTCAGTCTTCCCAGCCTGGTGCAGGTCTACAATTTTGTTTCTGGTGTCCTTTGACAGCTCTTTGGTCTTGGCCATAGTGGAGTTTGGAGTGTGACTGTTTGAGGTTGTGGACAGGTGTCTTTTATACTGATAACAAGTTCAAACAGGTGCCATTAATACAGGTAACGAGTGGAGGACAGAGGAGCCTCTTAAAGAAGAAGTTACAGGTCTGTGAGAGCCAGATATCTTGCTTGTTTGTAGGTGACCAAATACTTATTTTCCACCATATTTTGCAAATAAATTGATCGTAGGATTTTTTATGTGATTTTTTTTTTCTTTTTTCTCATTATGTCTGTCATAGTTGAAGTGTACCTGATGAAAATTACAGGCCTCTCATCTTGTTAAGTGGGAGAACTTGCACAATTGGTGGCTGACCACTTTTTTTTTCCCACTGAAGCATGTTCAATTTGTTTTAAATAATGCAAAAACAAAGTGTTGGAGAAGAAAGTAAAAGTGCAATATGTGCCATGTAAAAAATCTAACGTTTTAGTTCCTTGCTCAGAACATGAGGACATATGAAAGCCGGTGGTTCCTTTTAACATGAGACTTCAATATTCGAAGGTACGAGGTTTTAGGTTGTCGTTATTATAGGAATTATAGGACTATTTCTCTCTATACGATTTGTATTTCATATACCTTTGACTATTGGATGTTATTTTTGGCACTTTATTATTGCCAGTGTAACAGTATAGCTTCCGTCCCTCTCCTCGCCCCTACCTGGGCTCGAACCAGGAACACATCGACAACAGCCACCCTCGAAGCAGCGTTACCCATGCAGAGCAAGGGGAACAACTACTCCAAGTCTCAGAGCGAGTGATGTTTGAAACGCTATTAGCGCGCACCCCGCTAACTAGCTAGCCATTTCACATCGGTTACACCAGCCTAATCTCGGGAGTTGATAGGCTTGAAGTCATAAACAGCTCAATGCTTGAAGCACAGCGAAGAGCTGCTGGCAAAACGCACAAAAGTGCTGTTTGAATGAATGCTTACGAGCCTGCTGGTGCCTACCATCGTTCAGTCAGACTGCTCTATCAAATCATAGACTTAGTTATAACATAACACACAGAAATACGAGCCTTAGGTCATTAAAATGGTAGAATCCGGAAAGTATCATTTCGACAACAAATGTTTATTCTTTCAGTGAAATGCGGAACCGTTCCGTATTTTATCTAACGGATGACATCCCAAAGTCTAAATATTGCTGTTACATTGTACAACCTTCAATGTTATGTCATAATTATGTGCAATTCTTGCAAATTAACTACGGTCTTTGTTAGGAATAAATGGACTTCACACAGTTCGCAATGAGCCAGGCGGCCCAAACGGCTTCATATACTGACTGCTTGCACGGAACGCAAGAGAAATTACACAATTTCCCTAGTTATAAGAAATTCATGTTAGCAGGCAATATGCAGGTTTAAAAATATATATACTTGTGTATTGATTTTAAAGAAAGGCATTGATGTTTATGATTCGGTACAAATGCGCTTGTTAAATCATCACCCGTTTGTCGAAGTAGGCTGTGATTCAATGAGAAATTAACAAGCATCGCATCGATTATATGCAACGCAGGACACGCTAGAAAGCTACACATGGTTGATGATATTACTAGTTTAACTTGTGATTATGTTAAGATAAGTTTAATGCTAGCTAGCAACTTACCGTGGCTTCTTGTTGCCCTCCCGTAACAGGTAGTCAGTCTGCCATGCAGGCTCCTCGTGGAGTGCAATGTAAGGCAGGTGGTTAGAGAGTTGGACTAGTAACTGGAAGGTTGCAAAAACGAATCCCTGAGCTGACAAGGTAAAATCTGTCGTTCTGTCCCTGAACAAGGCAGTTAACCCACCGTTTCTAGGCCGTCATTGAAACTAAGAATGTGTTCTTAACTGACTTGCCTAGTTAAATAAAGTTGTAAAAAAAAAAAACTGCTAATCGGTGTCCAAAAATACCGATTACCGATTGTTATGAAAACTTGAAATCGGCCCTAATTAATCTGTCGACCTCTACTCTAAAGGGTGCAGTTTTGTCACACAATACAATGCCACCGATGTTTTGGGGGAGTCACCTGTGGGATCTTCAGACCAGCCACCCGGACAGTTGATGAAACTGTGGATTTGCACATCCAAGGAATTTCTGCATAAACTGTCTCAGGGATGCTCATCTGCATGCACCAGGGTCTTGACCTGACTGCAGTTTAGCGTCATAACCGACTTCAGTGGACAATGTTCACCTTCAATGGCCACTGTGACACTGGAGAAGTGTGCTCTTCACGGATTAATCCCGGTTTCAATCGTACAGGGCAGATGACAGGCAAGCGTGTATGGCGTCGTGTGGGAGAGGGGCTTGCTGATGTCAACATTGTGAACAGAATGCACCATGATGCGGTTATATGGTATGGGAAGGCATTAGCTACGGACAACAAACCTCATGTTTCAACATGGTAATGCACGGCCCCATGTCGCAAGGATCTGTACACAATGCCTGGAAGCTGAAAATGGCCCAGTTCTTCCATGGCCTGCATACTCACCAGACGTATCACCCATTGAGTATGTTTGGGATGCTCTGGATCGACATGTACGACAGCGTGTTCCAGTTCCCGACAATATTCAGCAACTTCGCACAGCCATTGAAGAGGAATGGGGCAACATTCCACAGGCCACTATCAGTCTGATCAACTTTATGCAAAGGAGATGTGTTGCGCTGCATGAGGGAAATAGTGGTTACACCAGATGCTGACAGGTTCTCTGATCCACGCCCCTACCTTTTTTTAAGGGATATGACCAACAGATTCATATCTGTATTGTCAGTAATGTCAAATTCATAGATTAGGGCCTAATGAATTTTCCAATTGACTGATTTCCTTAAATGGACTTACTCCGTATAGTCTTTGAAATCGCTGCATGTTGCGATTTTATATTTTTGTTCATTGTATGTACACTCCTATAGTCTTTGGCCCTCTCTGTTCTCTGCATAGGGAGTGTATAGTTATAGTTCAGGGGCCTAAACCGGACGGTGTGCCTGACCGGCAGCGCTATGGCCGCATGAAGCTCCTTCAGTTCCGTGAGAACTACCGGCCTGCCTACTGGGGCACGTGGAGTAAAAAGAGCCCCCACATCTCCCCACGTTACCCTCTCAGACAGGACAAGGTAAGACTTCCCTCATTCTCTGACCATGATCCTTGAAGCCTTTCACTTCCTTACATCTTAGTTTCTGACATATTGCTCTCACTAACCCTGCCATATCCAATTTGTCAAGTGGTGCCATGAGTGAAGAATGTGTTCTGGGGGTGATATCAGTTGCACTGTGACTTCCATGTTTGACGAGTTTCTATGTATGACTAAAGTTTGTGTGTTCTCACTAGGTCCTGTTGGATTATGAAGTAGACAGTGATGAGGAGTGGGAGGAGGAGGAGCCAGGAGAGTCCCTGTCACACAGTGAAGGGGTAGGTCTCTCTTCAATACTCTTCTGTCACAGCTTTAGATGCTCTGCTGTTCTGTTTGATATCAAGATTTGCTCATTGTTGTAGCTGAATCGTTACTGCTGGTTGTGAGGGTCTAAAGGGAGGGGAGACTTTTTTTTGAGGGGGGGCGGACTCTGTCAGTCTCAACTTACTGTTAAGAGTTAGAATACACATGGTGCAATTTTGAAATTTGTTTGAGTCAGCAGTCACTTAATTAGCCCATGTCAGCAATTTTAAATCTAAATGTGTAGTAAGCATGGTCGACTTACCAACCGGGGTGGGGTCCATTGATCATCAGTTATCATGTAAAAAATAAATAAATAAGAAATGCTAACAATTGCCTCCACTCTATGGCAAAATGTGTAGAATTTGTGTAGAATTGCTGTAAAACTGCTAATTTGTCTGTCCGCCCAATTGCAAAATGAGTAGAATTGCATGAAATTAGTTATAAAATTGCAGTCTTTTTTTCCACCCCATGGCAAAATGTGTAGAATTTCAGGAGATGATAAACCTAGAAAAAAAAATACCTTGGCTGTCAATTAGGTGGGCCGTTAAAATATTTTGCTCACAAGGTTGGGGGGGATGTTTGTGGGTACGCAGACCCACTGCGGCCCCCACCCCAATCAATGTTGCCTATCCCTGACTAAACAGACTCTTGTTTTTGCAGGAGGATAATGATGAGGGATGTGAAAATGACGATGACGATGAGGATGGTTTCTTTGTACCCCATGGTTACCTATCAGATGGCGAGGGGGCATTGGAGGAGGAAGAGGTAGGTTAAATTGCCCCTACAATCCGTATGCATGCCTCATTCATTTTCTTTACTGTTCTTTTCCGGTGGTCTGGTATGACTAATAATGGATATAATGTAAGTACTTAGTGCTTTAGTGGGCCTCCCGAGTGGCGCAGCAGTCTAAGGTGTCATTATAGACTCAGGTTTGATCCCAGACTGTGTCACAACCAGCTGTGATCAGAAGTCCCTTAGGGTTGCGCACAATTGGCCCAGTGTCGTTAGGGGAGGGTTTGGTTGGTGGGGCTTGGTTCATCGCGCTCGTCAGTTGAACAGTGTATGTTGAGCACTCACCTTAATTGCTCCTATCTCTGTGACGTGATTCCAGGAGGGTGGCGACCCAGAGAAGCAGAAGGTTCGTCAGAAGCTGAAAGCCCGGGAGTGGGACGAGCTGATGGCCAAGAAGAAGGTAAAGGTGCTGGAGGTGGTGGTGAGAGGCTGTGTATGGGAGGGAGAGGGTCCTCCTCTGGAGCTATTCCAGCAATTCGCTGTGTGCCTGGTAGAACCCCTGCCAAAGCCGGAGCCCACCACCCCAGAGGACTACGCACAGAAACTAAAACAGAAGCTACAAGAAGATGAGCTGCGTGAGTACATTCTTATGTCTGGGGGAACATGCAGATATACAGAGTTCATTGTGTGTGTTGTCATTTCGAGAGACTTACAGGAGCATTTAGGTTTAAGTGCTTTGCTCAAGGGCACATCGGTAGATTGTTTTTTCGTAGTTGGCACAGGGATTCGAACCAGCAAACTTTAGGTTACTGGTCCAACGCCCTTAAACACTAGGCTCTCTCCAATATTCATGTCCATTTCAGCCTTAGTCTTGCCACCGTTAAGTGGTAGTGATCATCTGAGTCATTGACTGACTGAAGCGGGATGAAATGTAGTTCATGGTTTGGATGGAAAACCTGTGACTGTGTTTGTCTTTGATGCTTATCTGAGTTCTTACAGAATAATGTAAATGAGTAATTTGGTTGAGCCATGTGTTGTTTGAATAGTGTCACTATTGTCTGATTTTCCTTGAGTAGCTCTGAGTGGCCAAACTGTAATGACCTGTGCCTTTACTGACTTTAGCAAGCATGCACTTGTATTTACACAAAAATCTGTGTTTTGATTGTGGAGATGGACTTTACACCCAAGACCAACATGCGATTTATCTGCACTCATGCCGCATCGAGAGCGAGCTAAATCAAACACCAACTATTTCGCCTCATGTGTGGAGTTGCAGAAAAGAGAGACCACATATGCCAATGTGGTTGTTTTTATAAAAATCGAGTTATGTTTCGCCAAGAAAACATACCTGTTTGTCATCAGGAAAATGTAAACGGTTATGAAGGGAGACTTTCAAAACTGGATTGAGTGAAGTAGCAGAAAATGTGCTTAATGATTATGAGCTCTGTCTGTATGCAATTACTTGGGCCTAAAACATGGAGAGCTACACAGGTTTGCTAAATTACTATATATATTTGTCTAATATTTAGTCTATTTACTTAAATGTCTAGCTCTCTGTTGTAAACAATTGACTGTCCTCTCAGACAAAATTTTGCCAAATTGGTGATTGGTTGACTATATGACACAGGCTTACGTCTTGTCTTTTTTCAGTTGCATTGTGCAGAATATCAGATCTTTCAACAGTTGTAGTGTTTAACCTCACCAGATCTTATCATATTGACCGCAAAAAAGACTAATTGGAATGCAATGAATGTCAATTCTGATAAAAAAAATTAATGTGAAGTCTGAAATACGGTACAAATGTACATTTTTTTGTAAATGGGTCGGTAAACCTGAAAAGGGGCTGAAATACCAGGCGGTGTCAGAGGAAGGCGGAAAGCCCTTAAAATTGTCAGACTCCAGCCTCCCTAGTCATAGACTGTTCTCTCTGCTACCGCACGGCAAGCGGTACTGGAGTGCCAAGTCTAGGTCCAAGAGGCTTCTAAACAGCTTCTACCCCCAAGCCATAAGACTCCTGAACCTCTAATCAAATGGCTACCCAGACTATACTATTTGCATTGCCCCTCCCCTCTGCACACTACTGCCACTCTCTGTTGTCATCTATACATGGTCACTGATAACTCTACCTACATGTACATGCTACCTCAACTGGCCAGTGCCCCCACACATTGACTCTGTACCGGCCCCCCCATATATATATAATTTTTTGCTGCTGCTCTTTATATTTTTTGTGAAACTGCACTGTTGGTTAGGGGCTCGTAAGTAAGCATTTCACTGGGTCTACACCTGTTTTATTCTGCGCATGTGACTAATACAATTTGATTTGACATACAGGATTGTTCCAGGAATAGTGGGAGGTATTGTCACCATAACACATGGTCAATTTACTAGACTACAATGTTCATTGCAATCAGCCGACGCAATAAAATCATCCGACGCAATTTTATACACATGAACACACAGGCTTCAGATAAGCACATCAAATTCAATAGAGTAAATTGACAATGCGTCAGTAATACTCAATCGTTTATTTTATTTTTTAAGTCCCCCAAAGTTGGACTTTTGTTGCCTTTTGGAGAGTTCATTTCTCATTCGTGGGAGCTAAGCCCGGCGGCTCCCCTGTAATTCACCTTGTGCTTGCTTCAGTCATTGATTGCTGTCCAGACTGCAAGGGAGACTAGACTCTAGTCTAAACTAGAGACATCAAAGATCTGTATCGTTTTCAGACAAGCTTTATATGCTGCTTCTGAGTCACTCAGTATTTACTGTGCCAACAAGTAATTGTGAACAGTGAACAACAGGTCTTTAAGGCTGACCTGAGTTGCTCTGTAGCAGCCTGGGGGAGTATATGATCATATTGGATGCAGCCTTTTGCCCAAACTTTGTATGAATAGGCCTAGATGTAGAATGTGTTTTCAAACACCTTCCCATTTCCCCTACCATATCTTCAGTGCTGTCCCAGTTGCTGCCACTGCTCCATGGAAATGTGAACAGCAATAAGGTGATCATCACAGAGTTCCAGGAGTTTTGTCGCCAGAAATTGACCTCTACTATTTCCAGCCCCCAGAACTCGGGAGACATTCCTACCAGGTAACTTTAAACCTGATTTACTAAACATTAGCTATTTTACATAATGAGTAAATCATATATGGTCACTATTAAACTCATATTATGAACTGGGTGGTTCAAGCCCTGAATGCTGATTTGGCTAACAGCCATGGTATATCAGACCGTATTCCATGGGTATGACAACATTTCTTTTTTACTTCTTTAATTATGTTGGTAACCAGTTTATAATAGCAATAAGGCACCTCTGGGGTTTGTGATATATGGCCAATTTACCACGGCTAAGGGCTGTATCCAGGCACTCCACGTTGCGTTGTGCTTAAGATTAGCCCTTAGCTGTGGTATATGGCCATATACTATGCATTGTGAAAGTATTGAGACCCCTTGACGTTACAGCCTCACTCTAAAATGTATTAAATAAAAACTTTATCAATCTACACACAATAACTCACAATTACAAAGCGAAAACAGGTTTTTGTAATATTTGACAAATGTACATACTTATTTACGTAAGTATTCAGACCCTTTGCTATGAGACTTGAAATTGAGCTCGGGTGCATCCTGTTTCCATTGATCATCCTCGATGTTTCTACAACGGTTGTAGTCCACCTGGTAAATTCAATTGATTGGACATGATTTAGACAGGTGTGTGCCTTTCCATGTAAGCTCCCACAGTTGACAGTGCATGTCAGAGCAAAACCCAAGACATGAGGTTGAAGGAATTATCTGTAGAGCTCTGAGACAGGATTTTGGGGAAGGGTACCAAAAAATGTCTGCAGCATTAAAGGTCCCCAAGAACATGGTCCCCAAGATGGAGTGGCCTCCATCACTCTTAAATGGAAGAAGTTTGGAACCACCAAGATTGGCCACCCTGCCAAACTGAGCAATCGGGGGGGGGGGGGCGGCTTGGGTTAGGGAGGTGACCTGAGAACCCGATGGACACTCTAACAGAGTTCCTCTGTGGAGATGGGAGAACCTTCCAGAATGACAAAACATCTCTGCAGCACTCCACCAATCAGGCCTTTATGGTAGAGGGGCCAGACGGTAGCCATTCCTCAGTAAAGGGAATATGACAGGCCCCTTGGAGGCACATAAAGGACACTCAGACCATGAGAAACAAGATTCTCTGGTCTGATAAAAGCAAGCTTGAACTCTTTGGCCTGAATGCCAAGCTTCACGTCTGGAGGAAACCTGGCACCATCCCTATGGTGAAGTGCGGTGGCAGCATCATGGTGTGGGGATGTTTTTCAGCAGCAGGGACTGTGTAACTTGTCAGGATTGAGGGAAAGATGAACAGAGCAAAGTACAGAGAGATCCTTAATGAAAGCCTTCTCCAGAGGGCTCAGGACCTCAGACTGGGGTGAAGGTTCACCTTCCAACAGGACAATGACCCTAAGAACATAGCCAAGACAACTCAGGAGTGGCTTTGGGACAAGTATCTGAATGTCCCTGAGTGTCTCAGCCAGAGCCCGGAAATGAGCCCGATCAAACATCTCTGGAGAGACCTGAAAATAGCTGTGCAGTGACGCTCCCCATACAACCTGACAGAGCTTGAGAGGATCTGCATAGAAGAATGGGAGAAACTCCCCAAATACCCAAGAAGACTAAAGGCTTTTATTGCTGCCAAAGGTGCTTCAACAAAGTACTGTGTAAAGGGTCTAAATACTTATGTAAATGTGATCTTTCTGGGGGTTTTATAAATATAAAATAAATACATTTGCAAACATTCTTAACCTGTTTTTGATTTGTCATTATGGGGTATTGTGTGTAGATGGGGGGGGGACACACACACACAATTTAATCTATTTTAAAATAAGGCTGTAACGCAACAAAGTGGAAAAAGTCTAGGGGTCTGAATTCTTTCCGAATGCACTGTACCACACCCCCTCGGCCTTATTGCAAGTGCAAATGCTATATAAAAGCTGAATTTTCTTCTTAACTGAGATGGTCTTTTGCCTTAGGATCCGTCTGAAGCGCCTTATCAAGGGAAATGCCATGTATGAGAAGCGCTCGGCCTACAGACGCTGCTGCTGGTACATACACACAGAGGTCCTGGCTCGCTTCAGCCAGGAGGCTCTCCCTGTGCCCTGCCAGTGGAACTACCTCACCTCTGGGGCCCATGTGTCCCGTGAAGAAGCCTCGGCGGCCACAGGCTCACTGGGCAACTCTCCAACCACCTCACAGACCTCCACCACACCCTCCTCCTCCAACAAAAGGAAGAGTGCCGGCAGCATGTCTATCACCAAGTTCATGAAGAAGGCTGCCGACCCTGAGCAGGTATGACAGTCTGATAAACTATGCATATGAAGTCCTTTTGCTCAGATCCTATTGCTAAGATGACTGTGTATCAGATTTTCATGAGCACTCCTTTGTTCCAGGCTCATGAGATGGATGGGTTCCAGGCAGACACAGAGGAGGATGAGGATGAAACAGACTGCGTCATAATCCGTACACAGAAAGGTGAGACCTCAAAATAACTTTCCTGACAGATTGTTTGGCCCTGATGGACACGTTGTATTTGGTTTCCCGAGATAAGTAAGAAGGGAGGTATTGTCAGTGACACTAAATATGTCTTCCCCTGCAGGATCTTCCAGAAAGGATACCTCCCCCACAGAGAATGAGCACACAGAAAAAATTGAGGTGACCTCCCTCTGATACGACTGCTCTCCCCCTGCTCCGGCCCATTCCCACCCCGGCCACCACCTAAGAACTGCCCCCTGACTCTGGGGGTGTGTACCCAGTGTCAAATAGAATCAGGTCTTCAATCAAGATAACATTCTGTAGTGGCACACATGCCACCCACACAGTATTACTTCCCACTCTGCTCCTCTAAGTACCAGACATCTGCATGTAAAAATGAAAGTGTCTGAGAAACTTATTAGGACATGGTTTATTTTTGTCCAATGCTCAACCATTTTATTACTTGGTTCAGTTGGAGTGTCAGACATGTTTATATGGATGTCTTTGCTTGGTGAGGAGTGGAAGGTGGCTGACAGGCAACTCTGCTACTATGGTAGATTGGGTGGCCGTTCTAGTAGTTGCCGTGTGCTGGCCCATGTGTCCTCCTTTTAATACATATATACAGTACCAGTCAAAAGTTTGGAGACACCTACTCATTCAAAGATTTTTCTTTATTTTTACTATTTTATACATTTCATAGTTTGGCTATCACATATGGAATCATGTAGAAAACCAATTCAAAATGTTATGAGATTCTTCAAAGTAGCCACCTGTTGCTTTGCACACTTTTGGGATTTTATCAACCAGCTTCATGAGTGCTTTTCCAAAAGTCTTGAAGGAGTTCCCACATATACTGAGCACTTGTTAGCTGCTTTTCCTTCACTCTGCAGTCCAACTCAACCAAATTGAGATGGGTGGAATGAGGTCGGGTGATTGTGGGGGCTAGGTCGTCTGATGCAGCACTCCATCACTCTGCTTTTTGGTCAAATAGTCCTTACACAGCCTGGCGGTGTGTTGGATTGATTAACAAATTATATTCCCACTAAGAGTAAACCAGATGGGATGGTGAATCGCTCCAGAATGCTGTGGTAACCATGCTGGTTAAGTGTGCCTTGAATTCTAAATAAATCACGGACAGTGTCAGTACCATCACACCTCCTCCATGCTTCACGGTGGGAACCACACATGCGGCCATCATCCATTCACCTACTCTGTGTCTCAAAGATGTTGGTTGGAACCAAAAATCTGAAATTTGGACTGATCAGACTAAAGGACAGATTTCCACTGCTCGTGTTTCTTGGCCCAAGCAAGTCTTATTGGTGTCTTTTAGTAGTGATTTCTTTGCAGCAACTCAACAGTTGATGTTAAGATGTGTCTGTTACTTGAACTGTGTGAAGCATTTGAGGCTGGTAACTCCAAAGAACTTGTCCTCTGCAGCAGAGGTAATTCTGGGTCTTCCTGTGGTTTTATGAGAGCCAGTTTATTCATAGCGCTTGATGGTTTTTGCAGCTGCACTTGAAGAAACTTTCAAAGTTCTTAATTTTCCAGATTGACTGGACTATCATTTCTCTTTGCTTATTTGAGCTATCTTCTGTATACCACCCTACCTTGTCACAACACAACTGATTGGCTCAAACGCATTAAGGAAAGAAGTTCCACACACCTGTTAATTGAAACGCATTCCAGGTGACTACCTCAAAGCTGGTTGAGAGAATGCCAAGCTGTCAAGGCACAGGGTGGCTTCTTTGAAGAATATCAAATATTTTCATTTGATTCCATGTGTTATTTCATAGTACGATGAAACAAACCCTGGAATGTTTGTGTATATATGCATTTGTTTAAAAAAAATACTTGACCTGGTTGAATGTACTGCACTTTTATGCCTTGTTCCCCTTATCTGGATACCTTTATCAACATCCCACCACTCATCCCTGTATGGTTTCAATATGGCAGGTACTGTTTCAGGCTGCTAAACAGTGCTTTGTGTTCTTAATAATGGTTTAGAGGTGGAACAGGTAATGGCCGGCCATTATTAAAAACATTGCCAATGAAAGGCAAATGGCAGAGACATTCAGAATGCTTTCCTGTCCCAGTTTTCAGGTATGATTAAAGGTCTCACTGTCTTTAAATAAAGCAATATTTAAATGTTAACATGCTATTATGTGAATATACTGACGAAAGAAAACGCACGATTCAGCTTTGATACTTAGCATTACCTTCATTATAGCGATTCCTAAACAAGGTTAGGAAACATTTAGATCAACAGAGCTAATCGCTGCTGTGATGAGAACTAGTGTTGCTGTTCATGTCTGAACTTAAACATTGGAGAAGTTATGGCTGCCTGTGTGCAGTGCACAGGTTACACAGATGCTGTGAGGAGAGGTAGATTGTCATCCCAGGCAGCACTGGATCAAGACTTGGGGACAAACCTCAGCTCATTGTTGGTCTCAAGTGTTGATTAGATACAGTACACACCGCCACTATCAAACAGATTACCATGTTGCTGACAACTTAGAAATCGAATGAAAGTAGCCAAGTAGTAACTGCTTTGACAAAACCCTTTTGCCCTCCTATTCAATGACAAAGGGAGCTTCTAACATCAGCTCTGTCCAGTAACCTTTTGAAGGTATAATTTGACATGTTTGCTGCTGCAACCTTAAAGTGCTACTTAAATACAATATTACAGGCTCCATCAAATAAAATGGCTTAACCAATAACTATTATACATTGTAGTCCACAGCTGGTCTGGCTCACAAAAAACAGCTACTGAATCCTAACCACTAGACAAGCAGTGTGGTCCACCACTCACATGTAAAGCTAGAACTGTATCTGAATATTTGTTGTAAAAGCAGGATTTATGTTGGAGCAGAGCAGAATGGAGTCTCATACCATGCTAAGGTGACTGATTCGCCTAACCGTAGGTGTAAGGGAGCCATTTCACAGTCCTCATCCTACATTCAGGGTACAATACAAATAACACTGAATGGTGTTTGTCTCCTATCTCTCATCCTTTAATGGATTAGTAGTTATTTCTACAGCCTTAAATGTGGTTTGGGGATGAAGGTGTCATCTCCAACCTGGGAGGGGTAGGAGACCCAGGGACAAACACCGCTTCTGCTCAGCTAAGGGTCTGAATATTCTCCAGTAGCTCTGGCTTGAGGAGTGCAGAGCACTTTCCACCGCCAGCTGCAATGTCCGCTTGAACTGCGGCATCCCAGGAAAACGTCAGCAGAACCGCAGGGACCTCCAAGAGAGACAGACACTAGTCAGAACCTTCCCTTTGTACAACAAAAGTAAATGGATGGAATTGTTTATTTTGCCTGCCATTTACATTTGTGACAATATTGTGAGTCTCTGCTTACCAGGCTACATTGATTCAGGGCCACCTCTTGGTCCTCCTGGAGTTTGTGTCCTCCAGGTGCCACCAGCTCAAAGGGCTGCCAGCCATCTACCAGGGAGTCCCGCACAAACTGGAAGAGCACAGACACCTTGTCCCAGGCCAGGAAAGTGCCTGAAGGGCATAATGTGTGATAAGAGAGCCAGTAGTCAGCCAATACAAATTTAGTAAAGGTAAGAGGATACAACTATAAGAAGATGTAATATACAGTTTAAGTCGGAAGTTAACTTTCAGTTTCACAATTTCTGACATTTAAACGTAGTAGAAATTCCCTGTCAGTTAGGATCAACACTTTATTTTAAGAATGGGAAATGTCAGAATAACAGCAGAGTGAATTATTTCAGCTTTTATTTCTTTCATCACATTCCCAGTGGGTCAAGTTTACAAACTCAATTAGTATTTGGTAGCATTGCCTTTAAATTGTTTAACTTGGGTCAAATGTTTTGGGTAGCCTTCCACAATAAGTTGTGTGAATTTTGGCCCATTCCTCCTGACAGAACTGGTGTAACAGTCAGGTTTGTAGGCCTCCTTGCTGGCACACGCCTTTTCAGTTCTTCCCACAAATTTTCTATGGAATTGAGGTCAGGGCTTTGATGGCCACTCCAATGTCCTTAAGCCATTTTGACGACAACTTTGGAAGTATGCTTGGGGTCATTGTGCATTTGGAAGACCATTTGTGACCAAGCTTTAACTTCCTGACTGATGTCTTGAGATGTTGCTTCAATAAATCCACATAATTTTTGTTCCTCATGATGTCATCTATTTTGTGAAGTGCACCAGTCCCTCCTGCAGCAAAGCACCCCCCGTGCTTCACGGTTGGGATGGTGTCCTTCGGCTTGCAAGCCTCCACCCTTTTCCCTCCTGTTTATATTTGCATACTATTGTTTGTTCAGATGAACGTGGTAGCTTCTGGAATTTGGAAATTGCTCAGGATGAACCAGACTTGGAGGTCTACAATTTTTTCTGTGATTTCTTTTGATTTTCCTATGTCAAGCAAAGAGGCACTGAGTTTGAAGGTAGGCCTTGAAATACTTCCACAGGTACACCTCCAATTGACTCAAGTGATATCAATTAGCCTATCAGAAGCTTCTAAAGCCATGACATAATTTTCTGTAATTTTCCAAGCCGTTTAAAGGCACAGTCAACTTAGTG